>NC_056728.1:1408255411-1408460411 GCF_019279795.1 Protopterus annectens | reverse complement strand
ATAAATGTAACTATAAAAATCTGTCAATAAGGGAGGACAGAGTTTTGCATGATCTAAAAGCACTACCTGTCAGAGTCTTGAAACCTGACAAGGGTGGTGGGCTGGTGGTCTGGTGGTCATGGACAATGTTGATTATATATCTAGAATGAACTTGGTTCTTGATGGTGGGACTTGTGAAGTGTCTAGTTTAAATGAAGTTAACGTGGCCTATAGGAGGATCAGTTCTTTTATTAATGATTTTTTTTTATTGAAGGTTTGATTGATTTAGATACCTTTAATTATTTATCTACTTTGCACCGTAGGATACCATCATTTATTTGGGTTGCCGAAGATTCATAAAAACCTGGTAGTCCCCCCAATGAGTGTATTAGTAAATGCTAGGTTTTCAGTTTCATACTCTTGTGCTAAATTTGTTGATTCTTTTTTAAAAAAAATTGTTGGCAAGGAAAAGCAAATATGCAAGGACTCATGGGCCTTTTTAACAGCTATAGAAAATTTTGGTTATCAAGATGACATTCTGTTTATGACTATAGATGTGGTTGATCTTTACTTTTCGATTCCCCACACTATTGGTATTGAAATGGTTGTTGATAGGTTAATATCACATGGTGCTTCTAACAGTGAGGTTAGATTATTCCAAGAATTGACGGATATAATTTTAAATGTGAGAGTGTTCAATCTCGCCGTTTGTTCTTTCACACGGGTTCTCGGCTCCGAGTCGGCCGCATAGCAAAGCTCTGCATCTTAGAGAAGCTCGAGACCAGGCTATATCCCACAATCCTCCCTGCCATTACTCAGATCTAGTTTGCCGCTGCAACGGGTCACATTGTTCAGAGAGCTCGGACCAGAGAAAACTGTTATTAGACAGATAAGATAGTTTTTTTTGTCAAAATTTCTTATACTTCTATAGTTCTATAGTTTTTGATAATTTATTTTCTGATACTATAGTGTGTGTGTGTGTGTATTGTAGTTAGTTTTTTTATAGGTTTCCCTTTTGGGGCCTACTCTTCTATATAGCTTTATTTTTTTCCCTTAATATTAGCTAGTGTTAAATTCTATCTTTTTTACAGTGAGTTTACTGTTGTGTCTGAAAAAGCCAAGTCTAGTTTTAAAAGGCGTCAGTGTGGACAGAAAATGTCCATCACTGACAACCACACTTCCTGCGTCTACTGTCTTGGCCCTCTCCACTTGCAAGAGGATTGCTCTATTTGCCATTCCTTCAGTGGGAGGGTCATGACAGATAGACGCAGGAAACTTATAGACAGGGGACTTCTTAAGCCTGCTTTCCAGGAGGCCTTGGACAAGTCTGACCAGGCTTCTAAGTCCTCGAAGGGGTCGAAGATGTCGGAGCCCATGTCATCGGCTCCGAGTACATCTTCTAAAGTTCGTTCGCCGGTTCCACAGACTTTTGGGGCCGAGCATCGAACGTTTATCTCTCACTGAGCCCCAGGTCTTGGAACCGGTGTCGGAACTACCGCCACCTTCTATTCTTCGGTCGGTGCCATCTTCGGCCCCTTCGACCCGATCTTCCAGACCATTATCCGATACTGATGTGGATCGTGTCGTGCAGAAACTTATGGAGAACACGGCCCTTTCCAAATTGATTGCAGTTTCCTCCCAATTGGTGTCGAAACTAGAAGGCCTTCCCTTATCTCCAACAGGTCCTCCTTCGAGACCCAGTCTTCGGAGCTGGAAGAGGATGAGCCGATGATAATGGAGCCCTCTGTGCCAAAACCGTCCATTGCACGATCGACACCATTTACCTCGACTCCATCGGAACCTATAGGTGAGTCGCGGAGTCGACTATCTCTCCTTGGTTCCGGGACCGAGAGTCGTACCGACCTTTCGGTGCCGACTCTCCCTCTCGGGGCCTCGGCGCAGATTGGCTCGGCTCCGTCCTGTGGGTCGAGACCCATGGGCCCCATGTCTTGGATTCTTCCATGTTCTTCGGAACCGGGGGAGTCCTCGACCCGAGGTTCAGGGGTTTTTGACCTTATGAGGAAGGTTTTGTCTACAGACAACCACTTCATCGGACGCGTCTTCTCCCTCCCTTAAGGAGCTGCTCTCTGTTTCTGTTCCCACGACGCATCCAAAGCGTGGAGCACCATTGTCTCAGCCATCCCCAGAGGATGCCCCCTGTTCCTTGGAGGCCTCACCGGAATCCCCCTCCGATGAGGTTCCGAGGAAAAGATTGTGCAAGAGGAGGCACTTAGATTCCCCACAGGAATCTCTAACTTCTGACACTGACTTGGATGAGTCAGAGGGGTCCCCAAAATCCCCCTCCGAGGATGTCTCATTTGCGGACATCTTGGAGATATTAAAACAGAGGGGTGATTGGCAGTCCCTAGCCCCCACTGAGGACGAGTCAGTGTTGCTGAAGGCATTTGGTGCTCAACCTTCTACCTCCTGGGTTACTCCGCCCTTCGATGAGTTAATGGATTTGATTGCTCGAAGGGCGTGGGAGAGACCGGACACAGTGGAACCGGTCCCTCGAAAACCAAGCAAATTTATTACCGCTCCCCAGGACAAGACTCATCTCACCAAAGGAGTCCTGGTTGATGCTATGGTGGTGGCTGCAGCCACTAAAAAGGAGATGTCGGAGTCTTACTCTTCTGTTCATCCTCCTAATAAGGATTCTAGGACTATGGACAGATACGGGAAGCGCGTTTTTAGTTCAGCGACTTTTTCCATGCGTTCGCTAAACTATTTGACACATTTTACACGTCTACAGAGGGATCTCATCAAGGAGCTGGGAGATACCCTCCAGGGTAACACAGATGCTGCTGTTTCAGATAAGGTAACAGAACAGCTTAACACCCTTACCTCCGTAGTGAACTCGTTCATGAGGCTCATCTTGTATGCGGCTGAAGGGTCGAGTAGAGCCGCAGCTTCAGCGATTGCTCTACGAAGACAATCCTGGATGCGGCTGTGCTCATTTGCGGAAGCCTTCAAGCCTTCCTTCGCCAACAGCCCCTTTGATGGTGCCACTCTTTTTGGGCCCAAAGTGAAAGAGACTAACTCGGTGTGAGCAGGAAGGAAAGACTCTGCTGTCGGAGTCCGTTTTTCCGTTCCATCTAGACCGTACCCCAAAGGGCAACGAGGCGGAAAAATGTGGTTCCGTAGAACTCTGGGATCTTTCCAGGCCACACAGAGTGAACCCCCCCCCCCCCCCGAGGCAGAGGGGGGGGCAGACATGGAAGACGTCACCCCGGCGGCAGAGGGGGTCCGCAGAACCAAGGCGACAGGGATCCTATCCCTGGTAAGTCTTTCCAGCACTCCTGAATGGGGGCCCGACTGTCCTGCTCTGGAGGCAGTCGGGGGTCGCTAGGCTTTATACCCACAGGCCTGGCTAACTCTCACCTCAGACTCCTGGGTAAAAAGCATTGTAACCAGAGGATACAAAATCCCCTTTGTCAACTCCACCCCAACAAAGAAGGTCTCCAGTTGTGCCACCCCATCTGCGAGGCCCAGCAGCAATAGAAATTTCAAAGCTGCTCAAAAAAAGAGTCATTCAGCCAGTCCCGGTGGACCAAAAAGGATCCGGAACTTACTCAAGGTTCTTTTTAGTTCCAAAAAAGACAGGGGACTGGAAACCCATTTTGGATCTCAGCAATCTCAATACCTTCGTGAAGAAGGAAAAGTTCCGTATGGTCACGCTTCAATCGATCCTTCCATTTTTGCAGAAGGACGACTGGATGTGCTCGATAGATCTCAAGGACGCGTACTACCACATCAAGATGACCAGACCGTCCAGAGATCACCTGCGCTTCCGGCTGGGAGCCAGTCATTTTCAATTTCGAGCCCTGCCCTTTGGGCTCACCTCAACCCCCAGGGTATTCACCAAATGCATGGCAGTGGTAGCGTCTCACTTGAGATGTCTAGGATTCCGGGTGTTTCCCTATCTGGACGACTGGCTCCTCACCGCCACCACCGAGCGTCGCCTGATACAAGCCAGAGACTATACAGTCAACCTTTGTTCCCACCTAGGGATTTCCATAAACTTCGAAAAATCCGCCTTACTGCCCTCTCAGCATATTTCATTCATCGGAGCAGACCTAGATACGCGCTTAACATTGGTAAAGCTCCCTCAAGTAAGGGCTTCATCCCTCAAGGAACAGGTTCTTCTTCTACTGCAATGCAGGAAAGCCCCAGCCAAATTGGTGTTGAAGGTTTTGGGACTCATGGCAGCGTCCCTGATTGCAGTTCCCATGGGGAGATTGCACATGAGGCTCCTCCAATGGCTGCTGTTCACGCAGTGGTCATTCCAGCAGTTACCCCTAACGCACGAGATTCTGATAACAGATTCTTGCAAGCGAGACCTCTCATGGTGGGTGTCCAGTCAGGATCTCACTATGGGTCGTCCATTTGTTCTACCGAATCCGACGGCCACTATAACCACGGATGCTTCTCTGATAGGGTGGGGGGGACTTTTTCAGGGAAGAACAGTCCAAGGGGAATGGTCCAACATGGAGTACAACCTGCACATAAATGTTCTGGAAATGAGGGCGGTGTTCTTGGCATTGCAACACTTTCAAACCCTCCTACCTCTAGGAACAGTAGCAGTTTAGACAGACAACATGTCTGTAGTCTGGTACATAAACAAGGGGGAACCAGATCTTACCCATTATGCAGAGAGGCCATGAGAATTTGGCAATGGGCAGAGTCCACGGGTCGCTTTCTGATAGCAACGCATATCCCGGGGTCATCCAACGTCATTGCGGACAGGTTGAGCAGAGCCATCCTGTTACCTCACGAGTGGTCCCTCAAACTACAGGTGGCGGAAAGAATTTTCCGCAAATGGGGCCAGCCTTGCTGCGATCTATTCGCCTCCCCGATGAATACCAAATGCAGAAGCTATTTTGCCCTTCTACCTCCTCCAGGGGATATCCCCAGGGACGCACTGATACACGATTGGCCCCCGGGTCTCCTATATGCATTTCCACCTACCCCCTTGATTCCCAAATTTCTTCAGAAAGCCATGAACCTGGAAAGGACAATTATACTCATAGCCCCATTCTGGCCTCGACAGATATGGTTCCCCTTTCTTCGAGCCCATCAAACAGAGGAACCGTGGATCCTGGACCCAGTACCAGATCTACTGACACATTAGTCGGGAGTTCCTCACCCGTCTCTTCTATCCCTCAAACTAGCAGCTTGGCTGCTCCACTTCCCCGCCTAGCCAGGTCTGATCTACTTTCTCCAGCAGTTCAACGCATTTTGGTTGCCTCTCATAAGGCTTCCACTACAAAACTCTACAAGAGTAAATGGAAACGCTTTGTGTACTGGGCATCTAGTCAACACTTGGATCCCCTGGTTGCTCCTTTACATAAAGTTCTAGAATTTCTATCCATCCTTTTCCACGAAGGAGCCTCTACATCCACACTAAGAGTACAGTTGGCGGCCATATCCAACTTCCATGTTGGTGAGGACGGTTCTTCTATTATGTCCCACAGGCTTTGTAAGGCATTTATGAAAGGTTCCTTCCATCTTCGACCGCCCTCAGAGACCCTTTATTCCCATGGAGTTTAAATTTGTTATTGTCACAACTAATGATGTTATGTGATCCTATCTCGCCTACATTCTGAATGATGGGTTCGGAGCCGATACCTCGGCTCCGACTCGGCACGCTTATGCCAAAGAGCGAAGTCTCTTATTGGCTGAGCTTATTATATCCCAGGATGCACCACTACCATTCTCCCAGATCTCGTTTGCCGCTTAACTGCAAGGACGTGGTCTCGAGCTGGCTGGGCTGAGTAGCTTTTATTAACTACTTTTTCTGTCAGTTTTTGTGCTTGTATTTCACAAAAGCCGTTTTAACGGCTATTGCTACCTATTGCTGCCTATTGTGTATGATTGAGTAGTGGAATTTCTTGTGTGAGATTGGGTAGAGTTTGTTTTGGCCCCCCTTTCAATCCAGGGCTTTTTCGGTCAAACTGTATAACTGAACTTTTTAGTGTTTAAAGTTCCCGGTTATTACACCCAAGGTTGTGTTTTACACAGTTTTTGTAAGCCTTGGTTTTTGTCATAAACGATTCTACAGTGGTTAAATTTCCTGTCAGAAATTGTTAACATTATGTCTCAAGCCCCTAGGCCTTCGGGCTTTAAAAAATGTACTAAATGTGCTTTTAAAATGTCTGTTACTGATGACCATCTACTTTGTGTTTATTGTTTAGGGGCAAAGCACTTGCAGGAGTCTTGCAGCGTATGTCACGCTTTTTCCTCTAGGGTCCTCCAGGAGAGGAAAAATAAATTAATTCTTAAAGGGTTGATTAAACCCTCTTTTGAAGAAGCTTTGTCTTCCTCCGACTCCTGCCAAAAGAAAAGGGCTTGGCTCCGACCAGTCCGTCGGATCCGACTGCCAAGAGACCTAGGCAGGCCTCTCCTTCGGCTCCAAGACTTGGAGCCGAGGTCGAACAGTCTGCCTCGATGCCTCCAGTATCGACTCGGCTTCGGAGCCGATGGCTGGGGCATCGAGGCGGGTCACCTCGCCGGCTCCACTGCTCTCGGAGCCGACAAGGGTCGCGCTCAGACACTTCCTCCTCGGCGCAAGTCTACCTCGGCACCGATGGAATCTGGTGTGTGTTTCCTCGGCGCCGATTCTCATCGAGTCGCCTCGAGCCGGTCCCCTAGTCCCTTGGGGCCGAGGGAGGTCTTCTCGAACCCGTTCTGTTTCCTCTCGGTCTTGAGAATGTCGGATTCTGATATAGACAGGGTGCTCCAAAGACTTTTCCAGTCCCCAGTCTTCCAAAAATTTGTTTGGCTCCGACCCAGTTGGCTTCGGAGCCGATGGCCATGACCCATCCCATTGCTATTCCTCCTCCGACTGCTTCTCCCCGCGGAGCAGGTGCTCTTGGAGCCGGTGGAGATCTCAGGGTCGGCTCCGACCCTTACTCCAACCCGGGCCCTCGGGTCCGAGTTTGGACTTCTTCGGCTGGACCCGAGGTGATGTTTGGGACCGATGCTTCGGTTCCGAGCCTCCTCTCGGTGCTTCTGCGGGACTTCCGTCTACTATCATGGCCCGGAGACTGGGCGCTCCCAGGATTCTGGAGGTCCGGCTTTCAGAGCCATGAGGAGTGCCTTGGCCAAATCCTCTTCGCCATCTCTCGGTTTTACCAGCACCTTCCCTGGGCGTGGAGACTGGGTCTTTGGCAGTTCCCTGTCTGTAGCCAGCGGAGCCCGAGGCCTGAGGTTACCCCAGTGGGGTTCCCTCTTCCTGAGGGTTCTTGAGTCATCTCCAGAGGAACCCCAAGGAAGAGATCGTGCAAGAGGAAGCACGTGGACTCCCCGAGTCTATCACATCGGACACGGATATGGATGATGCAGAGGGGTCCCTAAGTCGTCCTCGGATGATGTCTCCTTTGCAGACATCTTAGAGATCCTCAAACAACGAGGCGGCTGGATGTCCAAACCCCTCAATCAGTGCTCCTCAAGGCCTTTGGGGCTCAGCCCTCCGCCTCCTGGGTATCTCCGCCGACGAGCTTCTGGATTTAGTTTGTGAACACCCGGATACTGTGGAACCAGTCCCTTCTCGTCCAAACAAATTCTTATCTGCTCCCGAGAAGGAGTTCCTTACTAAAGGCGTGGCTGTAGATGCCATGGTGGTGGCATCTGCTACACAGCAGGACGTGGCAGAGGCTTCAACGTCCATCCATCCTCCTAATAAGGAGTCTAGGAGTATGGATAGGTACGGAAGCGCACCCTGACTTCAGCGGCCTTTACCTTAAGGTCTCTGAATTATTTGGCACATTTTACTAGGCTTCAGAGGGATCTGGTCAAGGAGTTGTCAGACTCCTCTCGGTAACCTACCTGAGCAGCTGGCCCAGTCCGTCAGCTCTCAGTTGGCTATCCTACGTCAATTGCTAACTCGTCCATGAGGCTCATATCCTATGCGGCCGAAGGGGTAGAGCGGCAGGCACAGGCGTGGCTCTACGTGACAGGCCTGGCTCCGCTTGTGTCAGTTTGGAGGCCTTCAAGTCTTCCTTCGCCGACGCTCCCTTTGATGGGTCCTCATTGTTTGGACCCAAGGTGAAAGACACCCTTACCCGCTGTGAGCAAGAGGGAAAACGTTATCTGCCGTAGGGGCCCGTTATTCCACTCCCTTCGGCCTTACCCCAAGGCCAAAGGAGGGAAAATGTGGTTCGAAATCTCAAAGTTTTCTCCCAACAGCAGGAAGATTCCCGTCCAGAGGCAGAGGGCGGGAAATTTTTCAGGAGGCAGCCGTCCCAGAGGCGGCAGAGGGCCCGCAATTCTGGAGACCGCGAGTCCTTTCGTGGCTCTTCAGCCTCCCACACGACATGAGGGATTGCCCGGCTGTGCTGCTCCGGAGCCAGTCGGGTGTCGTTGCCAAGCACCTAAAAGCCTGGGAGTCAATCACTCAGGACAGATGGGTGCTTCGGATAATGCCGGAGGTTACACCATCCCTTTCAAATACTCACCCTCCGTCCAAGAGAATCCCGGACCCACCACCCAGTCAAAGGGAAATAGCAGCAGAAGCTTCAAAGCTGCTACAAAAAGGAGTCATCCAACCGGTCCCCACAGACCAAATCGGATCAGGAAATTACTCCAGGTTCTTTTTAGTGCCAAAAAAGACAGGGGACCTGAGACCAATATTGATCTCAGCAGACTGAACCTATCCGTTAAATCCAAATACCGAATGGTCACGTTGCAATCCATTCTCCCGTTGTTGGAGAAAGATGTTTGGATGTGCTCCATAGACCTCAAGGACGCCTATTATCACATACCGATACATCAGGCGTCCAGAAGGTATCTGCTTCAGCCTGGGAGCCAGTCATTACCAATTTTGTGCTCTGCCCTTTGGTCTCACCACAGCCCCCAGGGTGTTCACCAAGTGTTTGGCAGTAGTGACGGCTCACCTAAGGAGCCTTGGATTCCAAGTGTTTCCCTATCTCGACGACTGGCTCCTGACTGCCACCACCAGGCATCTACTTATGGACAACCTCAAAGCCACCATCTCCCTGGGTGTTTCCCTGGGGATTACATTCAATTGGTCAAAGTCTGTCTTGCTGCCCTCTCAGCGCATAAAGTTTATAGGAGCAGAGATAGACTCAAGATTGATGCGTGTCTTTCTTCCTGCCGAAAGGATCCGAACCTTACAGGGCCAAGTTCAAGCTCTGATCTCGAGATCCAAAGCCCCAGCCAGGATGGTCCTACAGGTTCTAGGCTCAATGTCTGCCACGGTACTTTTAGTTCCTCTAGCAAGGTTACACATGAGGATTCTTCAGTGGCTCTTATCAACTCAATGGACCTTTCAAAATCTCCCCCTCAATCATCACATCATGATTACGGAAATATGCAAAAGGGACCTGCGCTGGTGGCTTCAAACATCCAACTTGGATCAGGGAAAACCCTTTGTTCTCCCCCCTCCAGCGGTTACCCTGACGACAGATGCCTCCCAGATAGGGTGGGGGCATTGGGTGGGCAGGCTAGTTCAGGGCTCCTGGCTTCCGGACGAAGCTCTTCTCCACATCAACGTGTTGGAGATGAGGGCTGTACTTCTATCCCTACAGGCCTTACACAAGTTCCTTCCTCAGGGCATCATCGCCATCCACACAGACAACATGTCGGTGGTTTGGTATCTGAACAAACAAGGAGGGACCAGATCGTATCCCCTTTGCAGAGGCCATGAGAGTGTGGGAATGGGCTGTAGCTACCAACCGCTTCTTGGTAGCGACCCACATCCCGGAAAGTCAAATGTATTGGCGGACAAATTAAGCAGGACAATTCTCTCTCCTCTCGCATGGTCTCTCAACCGCCCAGTAGCTCCCCAGGTTTTCATGAGATGGGGACGCCTGGCAACTCCACAAAACACGAAGAGCCAAAGCTTCATGTCGTTGATTCCACATCAGGAAGTAGCAGCCATGGATGCTCTAGCACAACCATGGCCAAGAGGGTTGCTTTATGCTTTTCCTCCAATTCCACTCCTACCCAAAGTCATTCAAAAGCTTCTCAGCTAAGGTCTTCAATGATTCTGATTGCCCCATACTGGCCTCGTCAGATATGGTTTCCTTACCTGAAAAAGCATGCAGTGGACGATCCGTGGACCTTAGACCTGATCCCGGATTTGCTAATCCATCAGTCGGGACATTGGCATCAGTCCCTTCAATCTCTGAAATTGACAGCTTGGCTCCTCCACTTCCGACCTTAGTCAGAAGTCACACACTAGACCCGGAAGTTGTTCACATTTTGTCTTCCGGCGATAAACCCACCACTAACAAGTTGTACCTCAGTAAGTGGAAGAGGTTTGCTATCTGGGCTCAACTCAAGGGCTTAGACCCTATCACTGCTCCTGTCCCAGAGGTTTTGAAATTCTTAACATCCCTATTTAATCAGGGATCTTCTGTCTCAACTATTAAAGTTCAACTAGCTGCTATCTCTAAATTCCATGAATCCACGGATCCTCCTTTGATGAGCAGCAGGCTATGCAAAACATTCATTAAAGGTGCGAGTCTGTTAAGACCACCAGTTTTCATCCTGCACCCCGTGGGATCTTGATTTAGTGCTTCGCATTAACATCTCCCCTTTGAACCGGCTGCTACATGCAATTAAAATATCTGTCATGGAAAACGGCATTCTTAGTGGCTATTACTTCAGCAAGAAGAGTCTCAGAGCTTCAAGCCCTGTCTATTAAACCACCATATCTGATTTTCCACAAGATAGAGTATCTCTTAGGCCTAATCCATCCTTTGTCCCAAAGGTCTGCTCTAGTTTCTGTCTTCAACAATCTCTAGAACTACCAGTTTTCTTTCCAAAATTCTCTAATGAGGCAGAATACACTCTCCATAAATTGGATGTTCACAGGCAATTACGCTTCTATTTAGACAGGACTCAGCAACCGTAAGTCAGACCAGTTGTTTGTGTCCTTCTCAGATAATAAATTGGGCCAAACCATCACAAAAGCTACAATCTCAAAATGGATCAGAGATTGCATAACTCAGGCCTATTCTTCTTCAAATAAGCAACTTGCATCATCTATCAAAGCTCATTCTACCAGAGCTATGGCTACTTCTATAGCTTTTCATTCCAAGCTCGCTATTTCGAAATTTGTGCTGCGGCTACTTGGTCCAACCCGCACACTTTCATTTCCCACTACAAATTGGATGTGGCATCTAAAGGACGAGCTTCATTTGGTTCCACGGTACTCAGGAGTGTTTTCCAGTGAGCCACCCAGGATTCAGGTGCTAGGACGCTGTCCCATCATTCAGAATGTAGGCGAGATAGGATCACATAACATCTTTTAGTTATGTACTCACCATAACTTCAGATGTTTGGGATCCATCTCATTCCTGATACCCACCCTCCTTCCCCCTGCCTTGCAGATCAGAAGAGATTGAACGGTTTTGAGCTCTACTGTTTTTATCTTGTTTCATCTGACGATGTTATATAAGCAGGGTATGCATGTGTGCATGTATGCGGACAAACTAGATCTGGGGGAATGGTAGTGGTGCATCCTGGGATATAATAAGCTCAGCCAATAAGAGACTTCGCTCTTTGGCATAAGTCGGAGCCGAGGTATCGGCTCCGAACCCATCATTCAGAATGTAGGCGAGATGGATCCCAAACATCTGAAGTTATGGTGAGTACATAACTAAAAGTTGCCACCCTTCGAACCAGCCTCTTCTTGCCTCCTGAAGTTTTTGTCGTGGAAGACTCTTTTTCTTGTAGCGGTTACTTCAGCTCGGAGAGTGTCAGAGCTGCAAGCACTATCAATTAAACCACCTTACTTAATTTTCCACCCAGATAGTTTCCTTACGAACAAATCTGTCTTTCCTTCCTAAGGTATGTTCTGTCATAAATCTTAATCAGTCCATTGAACTCCCTACTTTCTTCAAAAACCATACCAGCAAGCTGGAATATATGCTGCACAAGTTAGATGTCCACAGACAGCTAAGATTTTATTTGGACAGGACTAAAGATTACAGAAAAACAGATCAACTTTTTGTTGCATTTGCAGACAATAAAAAGGGCATGGCAGTTACAAAACGCACGCTTTCTAAATGGCTTACTGATTGTATAGCCTTTGTGTATTCTAAGTCAAATCAGGCCTTGCCCACCAAACCTAAAGGCCATTCTACTAGATCCGTTTCCACTTCCTTGGCTCATGCAGCTCGCCTGCCTTTGGACACGATTTGTGCAGCAGCCACGTGGTCTAAACCACATACTTTCATCGCTCATTATAGGGTTGACAAAGTTTCCAAAGACAGGACATCTTTTGGTTCCACTGTGCTCAGGAGGAACGTTCTTCCATGAGTCACTCAGGGTGACGGAGCTAGGGACGCTACCAGTGTGTAAGAACAAATGGCAAGATTGAACGCTCTCACATAAAGAAGTTATGTTCTTACCATAACGTTCCATGTGGAGTGTTCATCTCGCCTTTGTTCTTACATTTCCCCCCTTCCCTCCCTCACGTGTTTGGAAGAACGAGTAGGACTAGAGTCTGGTCCACATGTCTTTACCTCTTCCGGGTATATATATATATTACCTCTTACCTCATAGGGTATATTCGTTACCCTTCAGTTTATTTGTCAGTGAGATGGTGTCCCTGAATTTTTGTAGCAGTATGTAGCCTTAGCACCTCAGGTTTATTGTTAGTCTTGTTTGCCTGCAAACTAGATCTGAGTAATGGCAGGGAGGATTGTGGGATATAGCCTGGTCTTGAGCTTCTCTAAGATGCAGAGCTTTGCTATGCGGCCGACTCGGAGCCGAGGATCGGCTCCGAACCCGTGTGTAAGAACAAAGGCGAGATGAACACTCCACATGGAACGTTATGGTAAGAACATAACTTCTTTGTAACAACTATGTCACTTTTGATAACACCATTTACAGACAGATTGTTGGTCTAGACATGGGTTCTCCTTCTGGTGGGAGCTAAGCAAACTTGGTAATGGCACAGTGGGAGTCTCAAACTGTTTTTGGTAACAATAGGTTAACAGACAAAGTGGGGTTTTACACGTGGTTTCTGGATGATACCTTTTTAATGCTTAAAGGGTCTGAAGCTGAGGTGCACAAATTTGTTGATTTTTTTTTTTTTTTTTTTTTGAACAGCAGCACATCTTTTTTTAGGTTTACTTATGCGGTTCACAAGGAGCGCATTTGTTATTAGGATGTTGGCCTAAGAAATGATAGGATTAATCAGTGTTTTGTAGTGCGTATACATCGTAAGGCTACATATTCAAATACTATGTTGCATTATACCAGCTGTCACCCTTTGCATCAAAAAAGATTGGTATTGAAAGGGCAGCTGGTTAGAGCAGCCAGAATGACCAGTGATGACGATATCTTCATTGAAGAATGTGAGACCTTAAAGTTTATGTTCACCAGTCGTGGTTACCCCACTGAACTGGTTTTTGATTTGATACGTGAAGTGCAACACAAGAGGGCACCTGGGTTTTATAGACCTATTCTTACAGTTAGATTAAGAACAGTACAAGCTAACTCTGTACAAGATAGTTCTGTGCAAGATAGATTGGTTAACTTGATCCCTTTAATAAACCCTAATACAGTAATGGAAGGTATTGTAGGGTCGACTGGCAATCATGACAATAGATTTGCGAGAAGTTTTATTACTACGTATAGTCTAGAAACCAGCCTTTTAAAAGGGATCCTTTGTAGGAATTGGGACATCATCCTATGTGATGGTGACCTTTCGGTCAAATTGGGTAGTTGCCCCAATTTTATTTTTAGGAAAGGCATTAACTTAAAGGAATTTGTGGAGATGAGAGGTACGAATAGTAATAGGACAAAAGGTATGTTCAAATGTGAGCATTGTAATTACTGTAGGTTTATTGCCACTGGTTCTAATTTTACCATTGGGGGCGAGAATTTAAGGTACAAGTTAGATCTAATTGTGAATCAAGGGCTGTGGTATACCTGGCTGTCTGTCAGTTATGCCCAGCCTTCTATGTTGGAAAGACTGATAGAAGGCTTCATGACAGGGGTATATGAGCATGTCTACAACTTTAGGAAAAGGAGTGAGAATAATGCCCTGGCTAGACACTGTAATGAGAACCCTGATCACAGTTTTACTGTTAGATTAATTGATCAAGTTACTGTTGATTATACGGGTGGTCCATTTCAGTTAATTTTGGAGCAAAGAGAATTAATTTGGCAATTTAGGTTGAATTCTTATAGTGCCCCTGGATTAAATGAAATTACCTGCCTTGCATGTATTTTAAAATTGAGGAGTTTACTGAGGTAGCCAATATATATATATATATATATATATATATATATATATATATTTCTTATATATTTTTTTGAACATAATTTCTTTTTATAATGGTACATTGTGATATTTGCAGAATGTAATTATGAATTTGTAGTATGTGAAGTCTTAGCAAAGCATAACTTTACGAAAAGGTTTTTACCTTTGCTGTTTTCTTTTAATTTTTTGGTTTAATGAGCTTGCTACATCACAGTTAAAATGATCGCTGATTGGTTGTTTGTTAATGTAGAATATTTTAAAAGTGAAGTTCTATTACTTGTTAGTTTTTTTTATTGGTCTGAAAAAGTCTCTGTGCATTGTGTGGAAGACGAAAAGCGCTTTACCTGAATTAAACCTATTGCTGTGCGCCTGATCCACTGGTCTTTTTTGTTTTTAACTTTATTTTTCACAAGGACAGAGTTGCCCCCAGGTCTAATCCCTTCTTCATACCCAAGGTGGTTAATGAACTCTCGTTAAACCAGACCATTAACCTACCGTTTTTTTACCCTCATCCACAAAATTCCTGAGAGAAGACCCTCCATTCTTTAGATGTCCACAGGCAATTGAGGTGCTACTTAGACAAAACCAGACCTATCAGACAGTTGGACCAACTTTTCATTTCATTCCACCAGAGAGCTCTAGGGAAGGTAGTCTCCAAACAGACCATTTCTTCATGCATCTCTAAATCCATTTGCATGTGCTACTCCTATCATGGAAAATCCTTACACTGTCATGTCAAACATCACTGTAACAGGGCAGCTGCCTCCTCAGTGGCCTTTTTCAAAGGGATTGACTACACTTCCATTTTAGAAGCTGCCACTTAGACTTCAGTTCACACCTTTACCAAACATTACAAACTGGACCTAGCCACCAGAGCGTGGTTTGCTAGGTCAATTTTTCAGGGCCTCATCGACCAAGGACTCCAATCCTCCACCCTGGCTCATACCTAAAGCTCTATTACTCTCCCTACTGTAATGAATATTGCAACATGAGAATAGAAGGACGTAGAATAGTTGTGTAAGAACTTACCATAACGTTAGATGTCCTTCTCTTCCATGTTGCAGTATTCAGTCCCCCTCACCTGTCCTTCTACTAACTATAACATACCCTGGCCTACATGTGGGGACATAGTCATTTCCTCTCCCAGTCTCCCCACTAAACACAACCTACCTAGTACCCAAAGGTCTAGTCTACAAGCAAGTCTGAAGGATCCCCCCCTATTATGACCCTCTCCTAACCTACAGGAGTACGACTGTATGCAGCAGTTCATTGTGAAGAGGGTATGTGCAGACATCACTTTTATAACCTACATCGGTTTATGGCCCTGACAAGGGACGTCACACGTACCCTCCAGGAGCAAAGACTTTGGTATACTAGCCAGATGGCGGCACTGCAGGCAGCAACCTACCTACTGTAATGAATACTGCAACATGGAAGAGGAGGACATCTAAGGTTATGGTAAGTTCTTACACAACTATTCTTTTTTGTTATGAGACCACAATAAGTCATTTCAAAACTTTTCCCACCTTTAATGTAACCTATAACCTGTACAATTGAATTGAAAAACAAATCTTTTGGGGAAAAAATATAAAAAATACATACAAAAAGCTGGATGTTCTTCATCTCACATTGCTGCAGTCCTTACTTATGGGTAGTCCGCTGTCCTCGGTCGGCCCGAATACCAAAGTATTAGGCTGACGTCGGTCATGGGCGCACAGCCCTGACATCAGAGCGTCAGGGTATAAAAGCGCATGACCGACGTCATATCCTCAGTCTTTTTTTGCCGCATGGTCCGATGCAGAAGCAGCGTTGCAAGTGCCGTTCGGCTTTCTGAAATTTTTCGTTTTCGGAGTTTCAGACATACCAAGTTGGGCTAAGTACCCGTTGGGAGCATTTTTGTTTTTCTTGCCTCAGTTATTTACGGATGTCAGAAAAAGTGAATAATTGTATTTCTTGTGGGAAGCAGATACCGCATAGGGATTACCACCGCTTTGTATTCCTTGCTTGGGACCGAGCAGCGTAGTTGGGTGTCGGTTTTGTGCTAGGTTTAATAAGCGCACTATTAAGAGAAGGCTAGATTGCACTAGGTTAGTCTTTGGCAAGCGGTGTAATTATAATATGCCGTCGGATCCTCCGGCCCGCTTCCGAAGAAGCGTAAAGACAAATCTGTAAATCCTAGGCAGGATGATTCGTCCATTTCGGACGCCGGTCCTTTAGAGACTGCAGTGGAACAGGTGGATCCGGCTGAAGTTTCTGTTGAGTCTCAGGGGAAACCTTGATTTTACAGGATGTGGCCTCACAGGAGTCAGGTCAGGCTGAAGGGGCCTCTCAGGTTACTATTCTCCCTTCTTTGCCTAAGGGGTTAGGCCTTCTGCTACTGTTTCTAGGGCTCCTTCTAAGGGCAGGTCTGTTTTGCCTTCTTCTGGAGTTAGTTCTGGTTCTTCAGGGTCTGTACCTAAGAAGCATATGCTTAAAATGGCAGAAGATTTGATTACTTTAATTAGTGGTTCCATGCCCCCTCCTGATAAGAGGCCCAGGGTAGAGCCAGAGTTGGAAATTTTGGAGCAGGCCTCAGATGATTCTGAGTCTTCTGCTGAAGATATTCAAGATTTTCCTCCTTATTCGGATTCCGATGCAGAGGATTCTACTCCTTCTGCTTCCCCTCCAGAGGATTTTTCATTTTCAGAAACCTTACACTCTATGGGGGAACATTTTAAGTGGGAAGGACAGGATTACTCAGATTCCAGAAAGAGGCTTAGAGAGTTCTTGTTTTTACCACAGCATAGACCCTTGGCTATTCCTCCTGTTTTGGATGTGGTTCAGGATGTTTTTTCGGAGGCCTCATTTAATCCAGATTCTATGCCTCCTGCTCCAGTTAAACCGGACAGGTATTATAGGGTACCTGAGGCTCATAAATACCTATATAAGAGTCCTAGGGCGGACCCAGAAACTATTAGTCAGGGGCCTAAGGGTGTTAGGGCTTCTGTTGTAAAGAATCCGGTTCCTCTAGATAAGGAAGCTAGAGCTTTGGACAGATGGGGTAAGAAGGTGTACACCTCTTCTACTTTAGCAATGAGGGCTTTAAATTGCCAGTTTCATATGTTGAAATATCAGAATTTCCTTCTTTCTCAGCTAAAATCTAAAGTGGATGCTTTGGCAGAGGGCATAGAGTGTAAAGAATTGCAAGATTTGGTGCATGTTTCTGAACAGGTGGGAAACATTCTTTGCAGTGTGGTTTTGATGCTTTGCAGGCTTCTTCTAGAGTGGCTGCCACTGGTTCAGTTCTTCGTAGGCATGCCTGGCTTAAGGATCAGAATTTATCTGAGCATGTTAAGTCTAGAATTCTGGATGCCCCTTTACAGTCCGAAGTTTTGTTTGGTCCTCCTGTGGAGTCTGTTTTGAAGAAAATGGAGGACAAGGCTAAGTCTATGCAGACTGTTAAAGATTTTTTGCAGGTTCAACCTCCTAAGTTTAGTAGAAATTGGCCTGCTAAGGGGTGGACGTACCCTTCTTCTGATTCCCAGTCTAGGGGTAGATCTAGGCATGGTAGGGGCAGAGCTCAGAGTACCTTTAGGCCTAGAACATGGAGTTCGCCTGCTCAATCTGCTGGTGAGGGTAGGGGCCAGTCCTTTCGTAAACAGGCCCAATGACCTGCATTTTCAGCTGCCAGATTCTTCTTGCCTGGCAGCTCCTTTGGGAGGAAAGCTAGCTCTCTTCAAGCAAAATTGGTTTTTAATCACCCAAGACAAATGGGTGTTGGACATTATAAACAAAGGTTACAAGTTTTATTTCCATACATTGCCCCCTTTCAAAGGTATGCCAGACATTCCTCCTCGGCAAAGGATGGAGGCTCACAAACAGATTTCATTACTTCTTCACATGGGAGCTATACAGCCAGTACCTCCTTCAGAAGTGGGTCTAGGGTTTTATTCCCGCCTGTTTCTAGTACCAAAGAAAGGGAACACGTGGAGATCGATTTTGGATTTATCTCTCCTCAACACTTATTTGGACATTCCAAGGTTCAAAATGTTGACATTACAACAGCTTTTGCCTCTGCTGGGAAAAGATCAATGGATGGTAACTCTGGATCTAAAAGAGGCTTATCTTCATGTTCCTATCAGGCCCAGTTGCAGGAAGTACCTGCGTTTTCGAGCTGGGAATTTACATTATCAGTTCTCTGCATTGCCCTTTGGCTTATCTACTGCGCCCAGAGTGTTCACAAAGGTTCTGGCTCCAGTGATAGCCTTTTTCAGGATGGAAGGAATACAAATTTATCCTTATTTGGACGATTGCCTGATTATTGCACAAGACAAGGACGAGCTTCTTCAGCATCTACAGTATGTGATGGTAGTGTTAAGATGCCTAGGGTATTCTGTGAACGAAACAAAGTCCAGTCTAGTACCCTCTCAGGACATGTGCTTTCTGGGTGTGAGACTGAATACAGCTTCCCAGATGGCCTTTTTGACCCCGGACAAACAGAAAAGTCTTTCTCTTTATTTCCATCAAATGTCTCTACAGTCCAGGCTGACTGCAAGGACAGTCCTTCAAGCCTTGGGGTTCATGGCATCTTGTATTCTGGTGCTTCCCAGTGCCAAATTGCATTATGAGGAAGCTTCAATGGTATCTCAAAAATCTATGGACACAACACTGCCAGGATCTAGACACTGTCATTCAGATAATACCTTGCATTCAGAAGGAATTTTTGTGGTGGGCTCAGGAATGTCACCTAAACAAGGGACTCTCTGTGACCCGACCAGAGGCGAGTCAGATTCTAACGACGGATGCCTTGGACAAGTCTTGGGGAGCACACCTCAATGGAAAATGGGTGCAAGACACGTGGCCTGCCAAACTTCAACATTTGCATATCAACTTGAAGGAGATGTTAGCAGTACAATTTGCATTGATGGCTTTCAAGGATTTACTTCACCCAGGGCAGGTGTTGATTCTAACAGACAACACAACTGTCATGTGGTACATCAACAAGCAAGGGGGAACTCATTCGTACCCTCTTTGCAGACAAGTGATAATTTTGTGGGAGACAGCTCTCAGTTACAACCTCAATCTTCAGGCAAGATTTCTACCAGGAGCACAGAACTCCTTAGCAGATGTATTGAGCAGACAAATAGTGGATCCTCACGAGTGGAAATTGGATCCTCAGGTATTTCAAAAGTTGACAGTGTCATGGGGAACTCCAGACATAGATCTGTTCGCTTCTCCACTAAATTACCAGTTGCCAAAGTTTTGCACAAAAAGGTTTCATCCCACAGCTTGGAAGGTGGACGCTCTGTCATTCAGTTGGAACAATCTTCATGTATATGCCTTTCCACCTCTACCTCTTCTGCCCAAGGTTCTCTTGAAGGCCAGACAAGACAAACCATCCATGATCCTGATAGCACCGGATTGGCCTCGACAGCACTGGTACCCACTACTGAGGAGTTTGGTCCGAGAGCCTCCATGGCCTCTGCCTTTGATTCCACACCTTTTGTCTCAGGAGGGCAATCACTTTCTCAATGTCAGAATTCAGTCTCTGCATCTAACGGCCTGGCATATTCTGTTTTAGATTCTGGAGGTTCTCAGCTTCCACAACAAGTTTTGAATGTTATTTTGGAGGCCAGGAGGCCTAGTACAAGGAAAGTTTATGCTGATAAATGGAGGAGATTTTTTATTTGGAGCAAAGGGAAGGACTTTGATGTTTCCAAGCCTAATTTGAGTGCTTCCTTACAATATCTTACTGAGTTATTAGACAAAGGTTTGTCCTTCTCCTCCATAAAGGTTCATGCTGCAGCCATTTCGGCTAATTATGACTGTGATCCTCCTCTATTTTCTCATCCTTTGTTTAAGCAGTTTCTCAGAGGGGCAAAGAACATAAGACCCCCACGTAGAGCTCCTACTCCTGCTTGGGATCTCAATTTTGTGTTGGAAAAGCTTACTCTACAACCTTTTGAGCCTGCAGCTACTGCCGAGTTAAAGTATTTGTCATGGAAAACTGCTTTTTTGTTGGCCATTACTTCTGCAAGAAGGGTTTCTGAATTACAGGCCCTTATGGCAGTGGAGCCTTTCTTGATTTTTCATAAGGATAGGGTATCTTTGCGTACTAATCCTTCCTTTATGCCTAAAGTGGTTTCTAGTGTGGCCTTAAACCAAACTATTCATTTGCCTACTTTTTATGCAAATTCTCAAAATAAAGGGGAGAAGATTTTGCATACTTTGGATATTCACAGGCAGTTGCGTTATTATTTGAGCAGAACCAAGGAGTTCAGACAGTTTCAGCAGTTGTTTGTTTCTTTTGCTTTGGGTTCACAGGGTAGACCTGTTTCAAAACAAACTATTTCTAAATGGATTGGGTTTTGTATTTCCTTTTGTTATTCCCATCATGGTAAGGAGATTCCGTCTGGAATCAGGCCTCATTCCACTAGAGCTACTGCAACTTCTACTGCCTTTCTAAGGGGGGTAGCTACAAAGGATATTTTGGAAGCAGCCACTTGGAGTTCAGTACATACTTTTTCTAAACATTACCACCTTCCTCTTTATTCTAAGTCTAGGGCTGGATTTGCCACTGCAATATTACAGGGCATTTTAGCAGCCCCTAATGCTTTATGATTTTGCCAACCTCCCTTTCCCGTTGCTTTGGGATTCTACCCATAAGTAAGGACTGCAGCAATGTGAGATGAAGAACATAGTACAGTTTTGTACCTACCATAAATGTAGATGTTCGAAGATCCACATTGCTGCAGTCCAATTTTCCCTCCTCCTTCCCCTCTGTAGCTTAGCATGGTTATATGGTTTGGGTGATGGCTGTAGTTGGGCATATCTTTTGGGAAGGTACTCTGTTTTTTGGCTGTGACCTTTCTTTTAGGGCCTTCTGACATCTGGGGCAAGAAAAGACTGAGGATATGACGTCGGTCATGCGCTTTTATACCCTGACGCTCTGATGTCAGGGCTGTGCGCCCATGACCGACGTCAGCCTAATACTTTGGTATTCGGGCCGACCGAGGACAGCGGACTACCCATAAGTAAGGACTGCAGCAATGTGGATCTTCGAACATCTACATTTATGGTAGGTACAAAACTGTACTTTACATAAGTGTGCACACCCTTAAACTAATACTTTGTTGATGCACCTTTTGATTTGTTTACAGCATTCAGTCTTCTTGGAAAGCATGGTGGATCTTGACTTGACAATATTTGCTCACTGTTCCTTGCAAAAGCGCTCGAAATCTGTCAGATGGCGAGGGTATCTCTTGTGCACAGCCCTCTTCAGGTCACCCCACAGATTTTCTATTGGATTTAGGTCTGGGCTCTGGCTGGGCCATTCCAAAACTTTAATTTTCTTCTGGTGAAGCCGTTCTTGTGTTGATTTGGATGTATGCTTGGAGTCATTGTCATGTTGAAAGGTGAAATTCCACTTCAGGTTTCTAGCCGACACCTAAAGGTTTTGGGCCAAAAGTGACTGGTATTTGGAACTGTTCATAATTCCCACCACCTTGACTAAAGCCCCAGTTCCAGCTGAAGAAAAGTAACCCCAAAGCATGATACGGCCACCACTATGCCTCACCGTGGAGATTTTCTTTTGGTGATTCAAAGTGTTTTTGTTCCAAACGTACCTTTTGGAATTGTGGCCAAAAAGTTCAACCTTGGTCTCATCAGACTATAACACATTTTCCCACATACTTTTGGAAGACTTGATGTATTGTTTTTTGTGTGTAAGAAAAGGCTTCCGTCTTTCAACCCTACCCCATAGGCCAGATATATGGAGAATACGAAAGATTGTTGTCACATGGAGTACACAACCAGTTCTTGCCAGAAATTCCTGCAGGTCCTTCAGTGTTGCTGTAGGTCTCTTGGCAGCCTCCCTGACTAGTTTTTGTCTCGACTTTTCATCAGTTTTAGAGGGAAGTCCAGTTTGCAACGTTACTGTTGTCCCATATTTTTCTCCACTTTTTGATGACTTTCTTCACTGTGTCCTATGGTATATCCAATGCTGTGGAAATTTTTTTATACCCTTCTGACTGATGCCTTTCAACAATGAAATCCCTTTGATGCTTTGTAAGCTGTCTGCGAATCATGGCTTTTGCTGTAGCGGGCAACTGAGTAAATAACAGGACAATTGTACTAGGACAGCTGAACTTTATTTGGGGTTAATCAGAGTCTCTCTAATTGATGGCAAGTGTGTACCTAAGAAGACTGCTGTTAATTAAAGCAAAAGGTGCTTCGACAAAGTATTAGTTTAATGTTGTGAACACTCATGCAACCAGCTTATTGTTCTTTTTTTTATTTTTTTATATTATTTCCCCCAACAGATTTGTTTGTTTTTCAATTGAATTGTACATGTTAGGTCACATTAAAGTTGGGAAAAGTTTTGAAATAATTTATTGTGTTCTCATTTTTTTATATCACAAAAACCTGGCATTTTAACAGGGATGTGTAAAGTTTTTATACCACTGTAAGTGAATGTAGAGAGTAAGATCCTCAGACAGTCTTAACACCAGTCCAAACAGGGTTTTTGCTCCCCATCAGGCTGCTGTCTGGGTTGTTGTTTACTTCCATTGCCTACACTTATTTAGATAAGCGCCCTTTGGTGATCCTTCTATCTGAAGTAGTTAACTTCATTTGTCTGCAACCTGTTGGTATTCGGATCCATATCTGATCGGAAACGGCAACTTTTTCCAAGCATCTGCTCCAAGCTCCTCCCCTTATCCATAATCCCTCACATCTCCTACCTTCCCTTAGATCTCTTTTGCCGCTTCATGCGTATGCATCGTGGTCTCTCTAGCTCCAAGTTGAGTATAGTAAGTGGAAGTTTTTTCTGGTATATTTAGTGAGTGTGTGGTCGTTAATTAACCCTTTACTCCCCTTCACTGTTCGTCGTCTTTTTTTTTATTATTTAAAAAAAAAAACAAAAGTTAGTAAGGTAGTGTAGTAGGCATAACCCAACTTTAGTGTGTGTGTGTGTGTGATCGTTTTGGTTTAAGTTTTGGCTGAGTGGGTTTTTGTTATGGCTGAACAGCCAGAACCGACCTTTAAAAAATGCAGTGTGTGTGTGTGGCCACAAGCTTTCACCGGCTGATGGCCACACACTGTGTTATTTGTCTGGGTGTTCCCTATCTTGCTTTACCTTGTAGCATGTTTGCAGGGTTCAACCCTAGGGCCTTAAAGGAAAGGAAAGCAAAGCCAGTAGCTAAGGGCCTTCTACCAGTTTCTGCATTGGACACTGCAGCCTTGACCTCAGCTCCAGTAGCTGATCAACTCCCCCGCCTCAGGCTGGGACTCAACCTCCCACTAAGCCTACTGAAGTGGAGACTAAAGGCAAAGAAAAGGAAAAGAAAGACGAGGACAAGAGAAGGGGATAGGCACCGCAAGCGGTCTCCAGAGCGGGAGCCCTCCCTAGCTTGCCTACCAAAGTGATTAGAACTGCTTCTCCTCTGTTCTACTCCCTGAGGTTCTCCCTGGAGCGACTGAGCCCTCGGAGCCAAGGCCTTCATCGAGGTTGTCGCACTGGCCAGCTAGATCTGAGTCGGGCACCTCCTCGCGTTGAACTCTGAGCAAGATATGGACAGGATGATGCGGAGGTTCATTCGGACCCAAATCCAAATGGGAGTCTTGCCAGGCCCCTCCCAAGCCGGAGAGGGGACCTCCATGCCCTTCTTCCATCCAATCTCTCCTTCCCCGATCAAACCTGCGGTTTCGGGGTTTATGGATCCGAGGATCTTCGGAGCTGGGGATTCAGCGCCGACAGTTCCTCCAACCTTGACACTGGTGATTTACCTTGAGTTCCTCAGATCAGACCTGTTCGGATCCGAGCAACTCCGGAGAACGGGGAGTCGGATCCGAGAGAATCGAGGTGTCATCGGCTCCAACACTGCCGGATCCAAGCCGTTCCTTCTGAACCCCCGCTGCCTCGGCCCCGATCCTCACGGCGGAGCCGGGGAGAGCTTCCTCGTTGGTTGCGAAGGAGGTGCGCTCTCCATCAGTGTTCGACATGGTGGAGAGGGCTCTCTTCCAAGGATTGAGACCTCAGCCTGTTGCCTTGGACTTCGCCCAGGCTCCCGTGGATTTGGTCACGACTCCCATCAGCTTGTCCCAGGGAAAGCCAGTGCTAGAGGACCCCCCCGGGTGGATCACATCATGGGAACCCCCCCCCCCGTGGCTTAAGAGCCCTCTTCAGAGAATCCCACTGAAGAGGATCCCCGTAAGCACTCGTGTAAAAGGAGGCACATGGACTCCACTGAGTCCCTCACAGAAGATACTAACTTAGATGAAGGTGAGGGTTCCCCCAGGTCACCTCCCGAGGATGTCTCCTTTGAAGACATCATGGAGATCTTCTGCCAGAGGGGAGGTTGGTCAGCCCCAAAAACCCTCTACGGATGAGTCAGTATTCCTGGAGGCCTTTGGCATGGGCCCATCTACATCCTAGGTGTCCCCTCCTGCAGATCCCTTAGTGGATCTCATTACCACGCGGGCATGCAAGGAGCCTGACACCATAGAGGCAATACCTAAATGCCCGGACAGGATACTCTCTCTTCCCTCAGACAGACACGCCTGGTACAAGGGATCCCTGGTGGATGCTATGGTGGTTGCAGCTGCCACAAAGAGAGAACTGGCACAGGAACATTCTTCGGTCCACCCTCTGGACAAGGAGTCTGGGGCGGTGGATCAATTTGGGAAGCGAGTTTTTTCTTCAGCGATGTTTTCTATTCGAGCGCTGAATTATTTGGCACACGTCATACGACTTCAGAGAGACCTAGTGACAGAGTTCGCTGTGTCGTCTCCAGAGTCTGTCACCAGACGACAAGAGACTTCTCAGCAAAAATGTCGAGACTCAAATCTGTAACGAACACGTCCATGCATCTCCTTTCCCATGCCACGGAAGGAGCGGCTAGGGTGGATGGGACCGGCGTAGCTATGAGGCGACACGCTTGGCTCAGACTGTCAATTCGAGGACCCCTTCAAGGCGTCATTCACAAATGCTCCCTTTGATGGTTCTTCCCTGTTCGGGAAGACAGTACGTGACACCCTGATCCAGAGCGAGAAGGACGGGAAGACTTTGTCTGCCGTTGGAGTCCGCTTCTCTAGCCCTCCAAGATCCTTTTCTAGGAATCCGAGAGGGCAAAAGATGATGTGGTTCCGAAAAATCTAATTTTTCCTGGGACTGTCAGGACAACTCATCCCCTAGAGGCAAAGGGGGACAAGACAGATGCTGCCCCGGCAGGGGGGGGACTTTGGGTCTAGGGAGACCTTCTCGGACAGACACACGCATCAACCCTGAGGGGTTGCCCGACTGTCCTACTCTGGAGACAGTCGGGGAAAGATTATCATTGCACCTAACGGCTTGGGAGTCCATTACAATGGACCGTTGGGTGCTCCAAATAATATCCAGAGGCTACTCCATCCTGTTCGTTGCCCCACTCATCCAATCAAAGCGCCTCCCGGATGTTCCACCCGCTCAAAGGGAAGCGTTAGCACAAGAAATTTCAAAGCTGCTTTGCAATCAAGCCATCGAACCGGTCCCCCCCAGATTAGTCCGGATTAGGTGTTTACTCCAGTTTCTTTTTAGTGCCAAAAAAGACGGGGGACCTCAGGCCCATATTGGACTTGTCAACACTGAACCTGACTGTAGCCAAACAGAAATTCCGGATTGTCACCTTGCAGTCCATTCTTCCTTACCTCTGAGAATGCGACTGGATGTGCTAGATAGACCTCCAGGACGCTTAACTACCATATCAAAATTCGCAGAAGCTCCAAGAGATTACTTCACTTCTGGCTGGGAGCCAATCTTTTCCAGTTCAGAGCCCTACCCTTTGGTCTCACCACAGCCCCCAAGGTGTTCACCAAGGTTATGGCAGTCGTAGCGGCTCACCTGAGGCTTCCGGGAATTCAGGTGTTTCCTTACCTAGACGAGTGGCTCCTCGCGGCTGCCACCAAGCGTCTTCTTTGCATGGACTATCCAATTTGAATCAGCAGAGCCTGCAAGATGTCTCTTTTCTGGTAGCTCCAATCACCGGAAATCTTAGGGCGACCCTTCATAACATCCACAGCTTAAGCCACAGTGACCACGATCGCCTCCCAGCAAGGGTGGGGGGGCACTATTTGGGGAGGACTGTCCAAGGTACGTGATCCCAGACCGAGACCAGAGTGCATATCAGTGTTCTGGAGATGAAGGCAGCGCTTTTAGCTTTGCAAGCCTTTCACGCTGTTGTTCCCTCGGGGGCGATTGCAGTTCAGTCGGACAACATGTCTGTTGTCTGGTACATCAACAAACAAGGGGGAACCAGATCTTAGCCTCTGTCGCGAGGCTATGAGAGTGTGGAAGTGGGTGATCTCCACCAGTCGGTTTCTGATTGCAACGCACATCCCGGGACGCTCCGACAAAGCATTTTAGCGGACAGACTGAGTCGGGCTATTCTAATGCCATACGAGAGTGGTCTCTGAAACAATCGATAGCTGAGGAGATCTTCCTTGCGTGGGGTCAGCCTTGCTGCAATCTCTTCGCATCTCCTTCCAATGCAAAGTGCAGCGAGTTCTTCATTCTGATCCCCTCACCAGGGGACTCCCCCAGAGATGCTCTCGTCCATGCTTGGCCTCCTGGGTTACTGTATGCTTACCCCCGTTACCTCTCATTCCGAAGTTTTTTCAGAAAGTTTGCGGACTGGGGTGCAAAGTGATCCTCATTGTCCTTTTCTGGCCTTGTTAGGTGTGGTTCCCCTTCCTCTGGTCTCATGTTCTAACTCCTCCTCGGATTCTGGATTTTTGCCCGGATCTCATCTCTCATCCCTTGGGCATCTGTCCGCCCAACCTGGACAGCCTCAAGCCGACGGCTCAGTGTCTCCAGTTCCCCTGATTGGTAGGACTCCATCTGTCATCTTCAGTAAAAACAATTCTGGTGGCATCCCACAAAGCTTCCACTAGGAAGGTTTATCGCAACAAATGGAAACACTTCCCTATTTGAGCTTCTCAGAGGAACCTAGATCCCTTTACAGCCCCAGATGTTCATCGTGTTTCACTGTTGCAGTCATGACTGTAGGGTTCTCCCCTGCTGGCAGGCAGTCCTCGGTCAGCCAGAATCCCCAAGTCTGGGTCCGGCGTCGGCTGTTCAACCATGCTCCCTGACGTCAGAGTGCCAGGAGTACAAAGCTGACAGCCGACACCATCTTCTCCAGTCTTTCTTGCCGTGCGGTGATAGCAGTTCGCAAGTGCCGGTCGGCTGACTCCTGACGATTTTTTCTGATAAACTTCAGTCCGAAGACTTTCTTCTCCACTCAAAGCTAAGTACCCCGTTGGGGAAACTTTTTTCTTGCTCCAGTCCAATGTCAGAAAAAGTTAATAATTGTATTTCATGTGGGAAGCAAATACTTCAAGGATTTTCATTCTTACTGTATTCCTTGCTTAGGCCCTGACCACGACGTAGCTAGTTGTCGGTTTTGTGCTAAATTCAATCAACGTACAATTAAACGAAGGTACGATTTTGCTTTTCATTACTTCGGTAGGCGCTTTAACTACAAAATGTCGTCGGATACGGTTCCGGCTACCGGAGTTCACAAACGTCGCAAGGATAAAGACAGGCCTCCGAGGTCCAAATCTGATGATAGCGTACAAGCGGAGCCAGCTTCAGGTTCGGCCGTCGTCAGTGAGGCGCTTTTGCAGCCCCCGTCGTCGGCCATTTCAGAACCGATGGCCGAAACGGACTGTCATGAGGAGCCAACCAGGCCTTTAAATATTTCTATTGCAGGAGCTTCGGACAATGCTCCTTCGGATGGGTCCGGAGCCGCTGTGCAGGTACCGGCTTCCGAAGGGGTTTTCAGGCCTACTCAGCTTCTAATAAAGGCAAAGCCAAAGACAAAGGCAAAGACTCCTTCTAAATCAAAGACTGCAACACAGGCCTCTTCTGAACCAGCTCCCAAGTCACAGAAACAGTTACTCAAGATGGCGGAGGATTTACTTACTATGATTAGGGGTTCACATCCCCCTCCAGATAAAAGGCCAAGGTAGGATGTTTATTATGATTCCTCTGATCAGGCTTCTGTTTCTTCAGTTTCTTCTTCTGACCAGGAATATTCTTTCCCTCCTTATGAGGATTCTGATGCTGAGGAATCCATTCCTTCAGCTTCTCCCCCTGAGGATTTCTCTTTTGGGGAAACTGCATGAAATGAGGGAACATTTCCACTGGGAAGGACAGGAGTATTCGGAATCTAAGAAAAGACTAAGGGATTTTCTTCTTCTCCCCCAACATAGACCGCTGGCTATTCCTTCTGTTTTGGATATTGTGGATGATGCTTTTTCGGAGGCTAACTTAACCCCTGACTCTCTTCCTCCTGCTCCTGTTAAGCTTGATAGATATTACAGGGTTCCTGATTCCCACCAGTTTTTATACAAGAACCCTTCTGCTGACCCTGAAACCATTTCTCAGGGTCCTAAGGGAGTTAAGGCCGTTTCTGCCAAAAATCCCATTCCCACTGAAAAGGGTTCTAGATCTTTAGAAAGATGAGGCAAAAAAGTGTACACTTCTGCTACTTTGTCCATTAGGGCTTTAAACTGTCAGTTTCATATGCTGAAATACCAGCAATTTCTCTTGTCTGTTTTAAAACAAAAGCTTACTTCCATTTCTACCTGTGCAGATGATAAGGAATTACATGACTTACTGCATGCCACTGAATAAGTTGGGAAGCATGGTTTACACTGTGGATTTGATGCCTTGGAGGCTTCTTGTAGGGCTGCTGCCTCCGAAACAGTCATTAGAAGGCATGCATGGCTAAAGGAACAAAATTTGCCAGAACAAGTAAAAGCTAAATTATTGGATGCTCCTGTTCAGCATAATGTTTTGTTTGGATCAAAAGCTGAAGAGGTGATTAAAAAGGAGGAGGATAAGGCGAAATCCATGCAAACAGTTAGATTTCTTACAAGTGCAGCCACCAAGATTTAGCAGGAATTGGCCTTCTAAAAATTGGTCCTTTCCCACTTCAGACAGGCCTCAGAGGGGTAGATATAGACGCTCCAGAGGAAGGCCTCAAACACAAGCTTCTTATAGACCAAGACAGTGGACTGCTTCCACCCCTAGGGGAGGAGAGGACAGGTCACAAACTCATAGGAAACGAACTCAATGACTCCCTCTGTTGGGCTGCAGGAACTTCTTGCCTGGAAGCCCCTCTTGGAGGAAAACTCTCTCTTTTTTATCAAAATTGGACTCGTATAACCCAAGACAAGTGGGTTCTGGATGTGGTTTTAAGAGGTTACAAATTCCATTTTCATACCCTGCCAAGGCCAAGCAGATGGCCAGACCTTCCAAAACATCAATGGACAGAGGCCTTAAACCAGGTGAAAGCTCTTTTGGCTATGAAAGCCATAGAACTGGTTCCACTTTCAGAGATGGGACAAGGTTTTTACTCAAGGCTCTTTCTAGTCCCCAGGAAGCAAAACTCATGGAGACCCATTCTGGATCTGTCAGTCTTTAACACCTTTCTAGAGATTCCAAAATTCAAGATGCTTACTCTACAGCAGCTACTTCCAATGCTGTCCAAAGATACATGGATGGTAACTTTGTATTTAAAGGAGGCATATTTACACATTCCCATCAGGCAGGAACGCAGAAAATACCTCGGGTTCAAGGCCGGATCGAGGCACTTTCAATTCTCTGCGCTGCTCTTTGGATTGTCTACTGCGCCCAGGGTCTTCACCTCCAGTAGTAGCTTACTGCAGACTCAAGGGAATTCAAATTTACCCCTATCTGGACGATTGTCTAATTCAGGCAGACAGCAAGGATGTCTTACTCCAGCATGTAGAATTTGTACAGAACCTCCTCAAGTTCCTGGGATTCTCTGTAAACATAAAAAAGTCAAATTTGACACCCTCACAACAGATAACTTTTCTGGGTGCTCTTCTAAACACCACAACCCAGATGGCATTTCTAACATCCGAAAAACAATTACAGCTGGCTTCAACTTTCAAAACCTTGGCAACTTTAACTCCGCTATCTGCAAGGAGATTCCTGCAGGCTTTGGGTTACATGGCCTCCTGCATCCTTCTCGTACCATATGCAAGACTACACATGAGGAAAATACAGTGGTACCTAAAAAGTGTATGGTCTCAGCATTGCCACAGTTTAGACATACTGAGCTCCGTCCTGCCTTGCCTTCAAAAGGAATTTCTTTGGTGGTCCAGGGCATGTACTCTAAACAAAGGGAAACCCTTCTGTCTGCCTCCTGCCACTCAGATTCTAACCACGGACGCCTCGGATTATGCTTGGGGAGCCCATTTTCAGGGCAACTGTCTGCAGGGCCTTTGGACAAAGGATCAGAAGCACCTGCATATCAATTTAAAGGAAATGTTAGCCGTTCAGAAAGCTCTAATGGCCTTCAGGAATCTTCTACAACCAGGACAACTACTAATACGGACAGACAACACCACAGTTATGTGGTACATAAACAAGCAAGGGGGATCTCATTCCTGCCCCCTTTGCAGACTAGCCATGGATCTATGGAGCACAGCTCTAGCTTGCAATCTGGACCTTCAAGCTCAGTTTCTACCAGGGAAGCAAAACTTCCTGGCAGACAGTCTGAGCAGAAACCTTTCGGATCCACACGAGTGGATGCTGGACACCAAAATATTCAGGATGATAACAGCAGTCTGGGGATGTCCTCACATAGACCTCTTTGCATCCCATCTCAATCATCAACTGCAGAATTTTTGCACCAGGACTTTCCACAAAGAAGCTTGGAAAGTGGATGCCCTGTCATTCAGTTGGAGGAACCTCTTGGGATATGCCTTTCCGCCTCTTCCTCTTCTTCCACGGGTATTATTAAAGATAAAACAGGACAAGCCCAAGATGATAATCTTGCTGGCCCCAAATTGGCCTAGACAGTTTTGGTACCCAACTCTAAAAAACCTATGTCTGGAGCCCCCTTGGGTTTTACCTCAGTCTCTGAACCTCTCAGCCTGGTGGCCTGGTTAATCCAGGGCCTTTGATTTCCTCTTTCCTACCCAAGCAGGTTATGGATGTCATTTTAGAAGCCAGACGTCCTAGCACTAGAAAATCTTATGCAGGAAAATGGAAAATATTTTGTTCATGGATGCAGGCTCAGGATTCTGATCCCCTTCTTCCGAACATTCCTTTAATTTTACTTTACTTGACAGATCTCTTACATAAGGGTCTCTCTTTCTTTTCCATTAAGATGCATGCCTCTGCTATTTCTGCTCATTATAATACAGACCCTCCAATCTTTTCCCACCAGCTCATGAGACAGTTTCTCAGAGGAGCTAAGAATTTAAGACCTCCTAGATCTCCTCCCATTCCTGCTTGGGATCTCAACTATGTTTTGGAAAAACTAACCTTGCCTCCTTTTGAGCCTGCTGCCTCTTCTGACATCAAGTTTTTATCTTGGAAGACAGCTATCCTGTTAGCCCTAACCTCTGCCAGGAGAGTTTCAGAGTTACAAGCTCAACCACACAAAAGTAAAAATAAGGGGACAGGAGGGAGGGAAACCCAGACTGCAACAGTGAAGACACTCGAACATCTACATTTATGGTAGGTGTACACAACTGTACTTTCCTGCAGTGCTGGAGTTTTTGTCCAATATTTTCCAACAAGGGGCTAGTTCCTCCACTATAAAAGTGCAACTGGTGACCATCTCTAATTTTCATGTCCGCGAAAATATGAATGCTCTGGCCTCTGTGAGACTGTGTAAAGCCTTTCTGAAAGGCACCTTTCTTTTACACCCTCCATTTAAGGACTCAGTCCTTCCTTGGGACCTTACCCTAGTTCTGCAGGCATTAGTTGCGCCCCCCTTTGAACCAGCAGCGTCAGTAGATTTGAAATTCTTCTCCTGGAAGACAGCTTTCCTAGTGGCCATTACTTCGGCCAGGAGAGTTTCTGAGATTCAAGCCTTGTCTGCCGTGCCCCCTTACTTGATCTTTCATAAAGACAGGGTCTCGCTGTGCATGAACCCTTCCATCTTACAGAAAGTTGCCTCTGAATCAAATATTAATCAGACTATTAACTTGCCTCTTGTCTTTCCAAATTTTCAGAACAAGAGTGAATGTAAACTGCATTTGCTAGATGTTCATAGACGGCTTTGTTTCTGTTTACATAGAACTAAATCCTTTCGTAAGTCTGACGAGTTGTTCGTGTCCTTTTCTAGACCCTTTTTGGGCAAAGCCATATCCAAGGTCTCCTTAGCTAGATGGATTACACAATGTATACTGCAAGTCTATAAGGACAAAAGGTCTGTCCCTGCCTGGTCCTGTTAAAGCTCATTCTACCAGATCTATGGCAACTTCTGCTGATTTTTGGTCTAGGGTTTCACTGGATGATCTCTCTGCAGCAGTGACCTGGGCAAGGTCACATACATTTTTCTCATAAGTTGCATTTGATCTCTAGAAAGGGAGCATCCTTTGGCTCTGCGGTGCTCAGAAATATCCTTCCATGAGGGCCTCCCAGGAGTTTTTGGTAGCTGGGGACTTTGTCCCACAGGTTGCAGATAATTTAAGTTAACTACTTCAGATAAAGAAGTTATGTACTCACCATAACTTTCCATCTGAGTAGTTATACTTCATTTTCTGGAACTGTCCCGCCCTCCTTCCCCCGAACCTGTTCTAGGTTAGCGATGTTATTGATTTGCTGATAGTTTGGATAGTGGCAAACTCGATCTGAGGGAAGGTAGGAGATGTGAGGGATTATGGGTAAGGGGAGGATCTTGGAGCAGATGCTTGGAAAAAGTTGCCAGCTTGGATGTGATATGGTTCCGAATACCCACAGGTTGCAGAAAATGAAGTAGAACTACTCAGATGGAACGTTATGGTGAGTACGTAACTTCTTTTTTTTTTCTTGCATTTTTTAATTAAAGATTTGTTAATGTCAGCTAAGAGACGAAAGTGTAGCTGTGGTAGGCAGATAACTTATAAGGACCTCCACATCCACAGTGCTTGTTTTGTCTAGAGGCTGAAAATGATTACAGAAATGGTCAACTGTGTCAGTTTGCTCGTAAATCCCTCCATACTTGACTTTCTTAAAAACGCACTTAAAAGCCCAGTATCTGAAGCACCCCACACAAACCAAAGTAGCATAAATCTGTGCCTCCAACATCCATGTTGCACAAAAAAAAAAGCTCCAAAAGGCTAGGCCTGAATCATTTGCTGCCTAGTCTGATTGGGACACACCTGTTGAGATGCAAGAATCCAAGGTACATCAGATGACTCCAGCACCTGCTTTTGTGACATCACTGATCGGTGTGGGAAATGACTCTCCAACTGCTCATATCAGTACGATTGAGAAGGAGTAACCGATGGGTGTTAGTTTCAGAAAGACTGTAGGGCATTCCTCAAATCTTTGTGAGGAAAGAGTTGCCTGGAACTTTGGGGTCCTCCAGGGTTCTGACCATCTGCACTTCATGAAAACTGACCTTTACCCCTAAGAAACGGGAAACTAAAAATGTTGTTACAGTGTCTCAAGAAAAGAAGTGGGTGGAGTTCTCACTGGTCTTATATAAGGCCATCTTGTTTCTGAAACCCCCCTTCATTCCTGTTTCTTTACTTCCCCTCCACCTCAGAAGTGACAACATGAATCTTCATCTGAACAGAAGTAATCTGAAATTCCTTAGCATATTAATTTCAAATCCATTTTCTTAGTTTGGTTCTGATGATGGACATCTTATCCCCTGACTCTCTCACTGAGGACATTTACTCTTGGGGAAGCTATATCTGAAGTGATGCAACACTTTGGGAATTCATATAGATATCTGATGGACAAATACAGTGCTCTAACTTGCTGAAGTTAGTGTTCCTTTGCCTTCTTCTGTCCCTCCAGTCTTGGGGCCGTTCCTAGATGCTTTTGCGTCCACTTCTACTTCCCCAGTTTCGTAACATCTGGCACCTAACAAGTCTGATAGGTTTTATAAGGTACCCAGTGACCTTAACTTCTCCTTATAATCTTGGAGATCCTTCTGCTTTTTCCACATCTACTGACAAACCAACTAAGTTTCTGCTAGCAGCTAATGTTCTGCCATCTTAGAGAGCAAGTAGGCCCATGGAGACAGAACGGTAAGAAAGTTTATACTTTTGTCATGCTTGTCTTCTGAACTTTAATTTACCAGACTAAAATGTGAAAATACCTTCTGTCTATTTTAGGTGATGTAAATAAAACCTTGGATAACCTAGAGACTTCTGCAAGTAAGCAGCAAGTTATCGCTATGCCTTGGCAATCTACACAAGTTGCAGTGCATTGCATTAATAGCAGTTTTGATGCTGCAGCGGCTTTTTCCACTACTACTGGATCAGTTATTAGATTTGCTTGGCTTTATCAGCAAACCCCGCTTGAGGATGCAATGGCCAAGCTCTTGAATTCCCCTTTCACAGAGATCTTTTTATTTAGACATTCTGCAGCATAACATTTTAAGAATCTGCAAGGGAAGGGTAAAATGATGCAGGACTTTAAACACGTAATCTGATGTCAGTTTTCATTCATTCCTCAGTGGATGGGTTTGGGTCCAGCACTGATCTGACTTTGCCGTTACACTGGCTTATGGCTGCTGACAAACTCTCAAGCGCCTTTCCTACCCACAGTGCCCTAACCCCAACTTTCCTCTAATCTCATTTGCCGCTTTCACGACTAGTCGTGGTTGACTACAGCTCTCAAGCAAACTTGTTTAAGGTAAGTGATTTCTTAAAAACTTTTATCTTTAATCGCTAGCCTTTGGTAAATCTTCGTTTGATACTTTACTAAATGCCATAACAGTTTTTTCCTACCCTTATTAACTTTTATTCTCGGTTATACACTTACTAGTGTATTCTCACTACCATTGATGGTAGGCATTTCCTACCCCCATTTATCTTTTCCAGACAAGAGTGTTGTACTCCTCTAGTTTTTTTCTTTTATTCCAAAAAAAAAAAAAGGTTTTATTTCCTTATTTTTTCTTCATTTATTCTTCTGTTTACTATTGCTGGCTGTAAGATTTTTTTTCATGTTACTTCTAGTTACTGCTGTTGAGTATAACTATTTTGTACATGATGTCTCGAGAAAGGCTTTAAAAAGTGAGATAGATGTGGGCATAAACTGCCCTTTTGAGATGCCCACACTGTGTCTGTGCAGAACACCTAGGTCAAAATTGTGATATTTGCCATGGTTTTAATCAAAGGGCTTTCAGTGAGAGAGAGAGAACAAATTAATCTTAAAGGGTATGTTGCCAACTTCATCCACTAAACCGTATCTGGAGTTCAGTCTCCTAAATCTAAAAGTTAGTGACCCTTCAAAAAGGTCCATATCTGTTGATTCTTTGGCTTCTACATCCTCTGAGCCAAAGAAAAAGAGGGAGAAATTGGATTCTGTTTTCTGGGATCTTACCATCTTCGGATCCGACCAAGTACCTTTCCAGTCCAATAACATTGGCTCCAACAAGACATGCTTCAGATCTGAAGTCCCCGGATTATAAGCCATTGTCTCGCACTGTATTCTCTCCCCGCTTGTGTCCAGTTCCTTATAGGGTGCCCTCCCCTTTTTTTTTTTTTTTGGAGCAGCACTCTGTCTCCTTCAGTGTTGTCCTCTCATTCCTCCAGAAGTCTGTCAGAGGCAGAAGTGGGAAGGATGATGAAGAGATTCGGAGTTTTCACAGTTACTACCCCCTCATGTCAGGAACACCATCCATCTACTACTCCACTGACAACTCCTCCAATGACCCAGCCTGTGGTGTTACAGTCCTCTGATGCGTGCATTCCCAGCCCTTCTGTGTCTGATCAAAGAGCATTGTCTTCAGAGCTGACTGTTATTCTGAGTGCACCGGCCCAGACATCTTTGGATCCAGATGACTCTCTGAGCTGAAGCTGTTAGGTTAGATCCTAGGGGGTAGGATAGACTCTGAGCTTTTCTGAGCTCAGAAGTTTGGCTTTGGACAGCTTGTCTCTGGCTTCTGCCCGGGGCAGACTGCATTTGGAGGGGAGGGGAGGTGGTGGGCCAGAAATTTGCTTTCTTGGCTTCCTTCTCTCCAGAGTGGTCTGGTTTTGAGGTTATGAGAGGGTTTTCTCTGCTCTGGCTGGTCAGGCGGTCCTTCCCCCTCTGTTCCACCCTCGACATCTCAGCAGACTTTGCACCATGATCCTCAACTTTCAGCTACATTGGGACAGCAAGCTCAAGTCTTCCAGACCACCCAGCTGGGTATTGTCATCTCTTCCAATACTTTACTGGATTATCCCTTCAAAGAAGTCCCTAACGAGAGGACGTGCAAGAGGAGGCACTTGGACTCCACACCCCACCCCAGGAATCCATTACCAAGGATACTGACTTTTTGTTGAGGGAGAAAGGTCTCCTAAATCACTCGAGATCACATTGAGATATCCCTGAGAACCTTAAACAGAAGGGTGGTCGGTCTGCCCAAAACCAGCTCCTGAGGAGTCAGTATTTCTGGAAGCTTTCAGGACTGATCTAACTCCTGGGTCAACTCCGCCTGCTGATGAACTTGTTGGTTTGGTTTCTAAGCAGGCGTAGTAGGAACCTGATACAATTGAGCAGATCCCTAAGAGAGCAGAGAGGATTCTGACTCCACCGGTAGGAAGAGAACATTGGAGTAAGGGAGTACCGTGGTGGCAGCTACAAAGAAGGAACTCTCTGAACATAGTCAAACTGTCCATCCCCAGTAGAGATTCTAGGGCACTGGACAGATTTGGGAAGCAAGTTTATGCTTCAGCAATATTTCCTGTCTGATCCCTGAACTACCTTGCACACTTCACAAGACTGCAAAGGGACTTGATTAAGGAACTTTCAAACTCTCGTTCTGGAGCTACTACTGCAGAGGCTCAAACTTCTGTGGTCTCACAGTTGGTTGCCCTTCATTCTATTGTAAATTTGTCCACTAGGCTCATTTTGTGTGCTGCAGAAGGTGCCTCAGGGGCTGCAAGTTCAGGCATTTTCATCAGGTGGCATGCCTGGATGCACCTGTTTGATTTTACGGAGCCCTTCAAGTCATCTTTCATCAGTGTTTCCTTTGTTTGTCCCCACAGTAAGAGACTCAGTGTGTGTGTGTGTGTGTGTGTGTGTGTGTGTGTGTGTGTGTGTGTGTGTGTGAAGGGATAGAAAGTCCCTATCTGCAGTGGGCGTACGTTGTTCAACTCGGATGTTTTCCAGGGATTAACAGGGAAGTTGAAAGTTGTGGTTCAGGAAGTCTGTCTCCTTTCCAGGGCACACGTGGAGGTATTTCCCCTAGAGGCATGAGGGAGCTATAATGGCAGAAAGTGCTTCATGGCAGAAGAGGCCTGCAAAACAGAGGTTCTGGAGATGCAATTTCCGAGTGTTTTCAGTGCTCCTGAAAGGAGGTCTGATTGCCATCTCTTGAGGCAGTCAGGGGTCTGTTATCTCTGCACTTGGAAGCCTGGCCAAACATAAAGGACACTTGGGTGCAATGAAGCATTTCTAGAGGTTATATTCCCTTTTCCCTACCACCCCTGTTACTGAGGAAAATCTCTGATGATCCACCCAATCAGATGGAAGCAGCAGCACTAGAAATCCAAAAGCTGATGAGTCATCCAAGAGGTTCCTCCAGACCAAATAGAATCCGGAACTTACTCAAGATTCTTTTTAGTGCCAAAAAAAGACAGGGGACTGGAGACCAATTGTAGATCATAGTGTGTTAAACAAATTGGTTCAACACACCAAGTCCTGGATGGGCACGGATCCGTCCATTCCTCCCCTTTTTGAGCAAGGACAATTGGATTTGCTTGACAGACCATCAGGATTCATACTATCCCATAAGTGAACATGTGATCCAGAAGGTACTTGCATTTCGGCTGGGAGCCAGTCATTACTGGTTCATAGTACTGCCCTTTGGCCTCACCACAGCCCCCAATGTGTTCAAGTGAATGGCAGTAGTAGCAGCTCACTTGAGACTGTAGGGATTTTGGGTGTTTCCATACTTAGAAGACTGGCTCATTGCTGCTCCAACCAGACATCAAGTGGTGCAAGCAGGACACCAAGTGTTATAGTCTTGTTCAAATCGTGGAATAACTATCAATTGCAGCAAGTGACACCTTCAGCCATCTCAGACATTGGAATTCATAGGAGCAATTTTTGACACAGTATCTATGGTAGCATCTCTTCCTCCTTCAGGAGTAGGAACAGTAAGGAATCCGGTCAGAAGAATACTTTGCAGTTCCAGAATTTTAGCCCAGTTAATTCTTCAAGCCCTGGGATCAATGTCAACGGCTATAGTTTTAGTTCCCTTAGCAAGATATCCCATGAGAATTCTGCACTGGATGCTGGAAATGCAGTGGTCAGTACTGTCTCAACCCATGTCAGCAAAGATGAGAATATCTCGAGTATGCAAATGGTATCTTTCCTGGTGGATGCAGTCACAACTATTGCAAGGTTGTCCTTTCATTCTGACTCAGGCCAAGGCCATAGTGACTGCGGACACTTCCCAGATTGGGTGGGGCATTTTTTGGGGAAGACTGTCCAAGTCACTTGATTCCCTGAAGAGCCGAAGAGGCCAACTCATATGTCCGTGTTTTGGAAATGAGAATGGTGCTTTTGGCATTGCAGGCATTCCAAAACTCACTCCCTCTTGGAACAATTGCAATCCAAACAGACAGCATGTCAGTAGTTTGGTACATCAACAAATGAGGGAACTGGATCTTTATCCATTTGTCGAGAAGCCCTGAGGGTGTGGCATTGGGTGATTTCTTCAATCTGCTTTCTAATTGCAATTTCTATTCTAGGGAAGTCCATCATGATAGCAGACAATGTGAGCAGGTCAGTCTTACTACCTTACGAGTGATCCCTCAACAACAAAGTGACTGACCTGATTTTTTGTCAGTGACGCCAGCCTTGCTGCAATCTTTTTGTATTGCCCCTAAACAAGTGCAGCAGCTTTCGTCCTAATCCCCCACTAGGGAAGTCACCGAGAGATGCTGTACTCCACAATTGACCCCCCCCCCCAATCCCCAGTCTTCTAGATGCTTATCCTCAGACTCCTTTAATTCCCAAATTCCTTCAGAAGTCAGCCAGGTTGAAAAGCAGTGTCATCCTCATTGCACCTTACTGGCCCAGACAGATTTGGTTTCCCTTCTTTTGGCATCATCTTCTGTACCCACCTTGGATTCTGGATCCATCTCCAGACTTTGTCTCACCCGACGGACGTGGTTGACCCGGACATCTCAAATGTCAAGCTGACTGCATGGTTTCTCCAATTCCATTATTAGCCAGGCAACCTATGCTCTCTTCACCTGTTCTTTCTGTACGGTTATCTTTTCATAAACCCTCTACGATGAAACGCTACAGAAGTAAATAGAGAAAATGTGTTTATTGGGCAGAGCAGAATCAGGTGGACCCCTTCTCAGCCCCGATTCATTCTGTTCTTGAATTTCTAGCATTTCTATTTAATGAATGTGCTAGTTCAGCTATTGAAGTTCAACTTACAGCTGTCTCTAACTTTCATACTGGGTTTCAGAATTCATCCTTTAATTCATCCTTAGCTTCCTCTAAACTGTCCAAAGCTTTTTTGAAAGGTACTCCGCTACTTGGACTTCCTTATTAAAGATCCTGTACAACCATGGGATTTAAATTTGGTACTGCAAGCCTTGACACACACTCCCTTTGAACCTGCAGCTAAATGTGATTTAAAAGTTTGTCATGGGGAACCTCTCTTTAGAGTTGCACTTATATCTGCTAGAAAATTATCAGAACTTCAAGCATTGTCTTGTAAGCCCCTGTACCTGATTTTCCATATGGATAGGGTCACCTTATGTACTAATGCTTTCTTTCTGCATATGGTGGTGTCAGATTCCAACATTAACCAGGCCATTAACTTGCCAGCATTTTTCACAGACTTTACAAATAAAGGAGAATATATGCTGCACTTACCGGATGTTCCTAGACTATTATGTTCCTACTTGCACAGAATAAAATAAATTAGAAAGACAGAGCAGCCATTTGTTTCCTTTGCACATAAGTTGGGCAAATTAGTTAAAAGGCAGCTCTTGCTAGATGGTTGACAGAGTGCATTTCATTTGTCTGTAGCAAATTGGATCTCCCCTTACCTAAACCACTAAAAGCTCATAAAACCAGATCTATGGCTACTTCCATGGTATTCCAGTCCAGAGCATCCATGGACTATGTTTGTGCAGCTGCAGCTTGGTCAAAAATGCATACCTTTATCACTCATAAACAAGATTTGGTGTCAGAGCAGCCCTCTGCTCAACCATACTCAGAAATATCCTTCCTTGGAGACCACCCAGAAATTCAGGTAGATGGGGACCCTGTCCCATTCGTTGAGAAATGAATGAAAGTTGACAACATCAGATAAAGAAGTTATGTACTTACCATAATATTCCATCTGTGTTGTCCATTTTCATTCTGTCTGGGACATCTTATGTTCTTATTGTTGAACTCCAGTTATGGCATCTCTCATAGTTTCTATTTCTCTTAAGCTGTAAATAGGATCTGAGGGATGTTGGGGTTAGGGCATTGTGGGTAGGAAAGGAGCTTGAGAATTTGTCACCAGGCCCGAGCTACTGTAACGACAGAGTCTGATCAGAACCCATCTGTTGAGGAAGAATGTAAATGGACATCACAGATGGAAGGTTATGGTAAGTACATAACTTTTCTTCTCGCATCAGTACCTAGGTATGAAAGCCCAGTTCCTTTGTCTGCAGAGACCGGAAACCCACTCCGAATTGCAGGAAACAGCCTAGGAAAATATTTCATGACAGACCTGCCAGAGAGTCCGTATGGAAAGCTTCCTTTTCCAGACAGGTTAGCCTGGGAATTCATCACTACAGACAAATTGGTATTATCCAGCACTCAACATGGTTGCAAGATGTCTGTAAGGGAAGTTCCATTGCTGAGGGGTATTCCTCCTCCTTGTCAAAGCTATCTACTTCCTCCTTTCTTACAGGGCCTTCTTGACCTGGACACTGTAGAATTGGTGCAACATCAGCATCTAGAAAGAGGCTTTTATTCCAGACATTTTGTGGTCTCCAGAAGAGAAGGTAGTTGGAGACCCATGCTGGACTTTCTCACCTCAGCACCTTTCTGGAGGTAGCATATTTCAAGATATTGTCACTGCAAACTTTTCCTGTCATCCTTCCTCAAGGCTTCCTGGTTTCCCTAGATTTGAAGTATGCATACCTGCACATTCCCCATTCACCCCACCTGCAGAAAGTTGTTTTTGATCTGTCTTTTTTATCATATTTTCAGTTCTGTTTTACCCTTCAGTTTATCTGCCCCTACCAGGGTCTTCACACATTGCCTTGGTCCAGCCATTGTCTTTTGGATAAGGCCAGGAATACAAATTATAACATACCTGGGCAAACTTCATGTCTAGGCTAACCTGTCAGGGCACCCTACATAGGCATCTTGGTTTCACAGTCTCACTTTTGGAGAGACAATGATCCACACTCTGTCTCCAAAAATCTTTCCACCCCTCCCAGGATCTGGTTTTCCTGGGTTGTAGACTGAATACCTGGCTATTACCTTTCTTCCCAAGAGAAAGTTCAATCCCTCTCCAACTTTTTCCATTCCCTCCTTGCCCCTTCATTCTTCTCTTGCAAGGAAGATTCTAAGAACCATGGGATAAATGGCAACGACCATTCCTATAGTATTTGCCAGGCTACACATGAGATAACATATAAAGTATTACCACAAAAACACTGGGCAGTAAAGGAAAGGAAGGGGAGAAATCAAATGCCAACATGTAAGTATCAAACAGAGAAAACTATAAAGCAATTAAAACAAGAGGTGTCAGAGTATAGAAGAGGGAACATGTCAACAAAAATACTCTGTGATGAAAGCAATGCGCAGTATCAAAACAGATTAGGATCTATTGTGGACCATCATAAGCATTAAACTAATATCAGCACTGACAGAAAACCATAGAAGATATGCAGATAAATATAAAGGAAAAGTTTAGTACAAAATAACTTATTGATCACCCAAAAAAGTTTTATAGAGAATTGAGAGACAAGGCAACAGGACTTGAAACACCACCAAAAAAAAAATGCATTTTGGAGAAATATCTATGAAGCTCCTATGGAACATAACAGACACTAAATAGCAAATGAATAAGAAGTTCAAGTGTTCAGTATATAAAATGGAATGATGTAACAGTCAGAGAGGTTGAAATAAAGTTAAGGAAAGCTCCTAATTGGAAAACCAAGGCCTAAGTGCAGTATCTAACTTCTGGCTAAAACCATTAACATCTTTACATGAAGATTTGGCCATGAGTAAGAACTATTTGTATGTGAACCACAAACGGACACCAACAGCAGAAAAAATAATGATTCCTACTTAAGAGCGAACCTGCAAGCTATCTTAAAAACTGTAGACCATTAACTTGCCTTCTGATGACATGTAAAGTATACACTGGAATTGATGCTGACAGAGTTTATAGCCACTTAGAAAAAAACTCAATCATGACAGTAGAACAAAAGGGTAACAAAAGAAAGTCATACCGAGCAAAGGATCATTTGTTAGTCATATTGGAAAACTGTAAAAAGGGGAAGAATCTAAGTATGGGATGGATAGACTATAAAAAAGCATTTGACAGTATCCCACAGTCCTGGATAAGAGTGTTTAAAAATGTACAAGATTCACACTACACTAATTTACAGTAGTGACCATGAAACAGTGGCAAATCACTTTGCATGATAAAGAACAAATTATTCCAGGGATAAAAATTCAAAGGGGGATATTCGAGGATGAGACTCTTTGCTGCTCTTTTGCCTTGCCCTTAACCCATTTAGCTGTCTACTTAACAGATTAGGTCATAGCTACAATTTGGCTCCCAGAAAACAAAGTGTAAATACTTCTCATCATTTTTTATAGATTTAAAACTATATAGCTCATCAGATGAACTGAAAGCATAACTGCAAGTGGTCAAAACCTTTTTCAGATATAAGAATGTCATTTTTGGCTTGATAATTATACAAAAGCAACCTTAAAAACAGGAAAGCTACAGCACCAGGAAAGCATCAGTTTATGACAGGAATGTGATATAAAAACTTGCAAGAGGGAATATATAAATATTTGGGAATTGATGACAGATCAACAATAAAACATAAACAAATGCAAATAAAACTTAGGAATAGTTTAGAAGACTAAAATTAATACTGAAAACAGCATTGATATCTAGGAACAAAGTCCAAGCTTTAAACCGATTTGCTCCAAAGGTGCTGGATAGGCTGGACAGGAAAATAAGAAGGATGCGTCATGCTCATCAAATGATTTATAAAAATCACTGTATACCAAGACTGTATATTCCCTGTTCTTAAGGAAGTGTGCACCTCCTTGAAATTGATTGTATGTGTAGATCTGCAGTCGTGGGACTGCATACATACCTGCTGACCTCACAAGTCCCAAACGTAGTGAAAGTTTTGAAACATGAGAAGAATAAGTCAAAGATTACTTCCCTGCTTAGTTTAGCAAAAGTATATTGGCATCAAGCGGGAATGGAAATCAAGCAGAAGTATAGAAAAATCAGGCAGCAACTGAATGTGCCAAAAAAACAAAAGAAAGAATATAAGGTTAAAGGATCAGCTGAGAAGACAAGAAATGTGAAAAATGCAAAAATATATTTGCAAGTATAGAAAAATCTTGGAACCAACCTCGTGTTGATCTGGATCAAATGTAAGAATGGTTAAGGAGAGCTGAATTTAAACAAAAAAGACAAAAGGTTAATATTGGCAGCCCAGGATACTGGACTTATGTACGCATTGGTTTGCAAAGTCCATTGAACATGTGGGGGAGACAGACAAATGTAGGTTTTGCAAAACAGAATTGGAAACTGTCGCTCATGTTGTTGCTGGTTGCGATATAATAATGGCAGAAGGACTGAATACTGAAAGGCATAGTATATGGCAAGACTGTTGCATTGGGGATCATATTATAATATTGAAACAGCTGAAAAACACTAGAAACACGAGCCACAAAGCATTATAGAAAATGATTGTTTATATCACATGGGGATCACCCATTACCAACAGGTCAAAAAATAGATGCGAGAAACCCAGATGTAGTAGTCCATGAAAAGAAGACCAGAGTGGTTTTCCTCATTGAAATTGCTACACCCAGTGACTACAGTGTCTTGTGTACAGAGAGAGTTATAAAATACCAAGATTTGCAGGCCAGAACTAAGGCAATGTGGAAGGAGGACACCCATACAGTTCCAGTAGTAGGAGTAAAGAATAGTGGTGTAAAATCTTACCATAACCATAGATGTCTTGTTCTATGTTGCAGTCTTCTTTATATTTGGGTTGTATTCTGCCCAAATGACCCGACGTCCGACCTGTGTACAAGGGCTTAGAGCCACTGCCTGTATGTGGGACGTCAGACGTAGACCCAGACAGCCAGCCATAAAAGGGACTTCCATACGTACCATCTTCAGAAAAAGAAAGTTCCATGAGCTGTAGGGGGATGATGGGAGGGATAGATTACTGCAACATAGAAGAGGAGGACATCTATGGTTATGGTAAGATTTTACACAGCTATTCTATGTTCTTCTATTCAATGTTACAGTATTCTTTACATATGGGAGAGTGCCAGAGCTGAAAAGGGAACCCAGGGAGTAGGATAGAGAAGGGGAATCTTAAGAGGAAGCATTTTCCAAGAATCCATGCAGAATTGCCCTAGCAAATCCTGCTCTGGATCTGGAAACTGTGTCCAATTTGTAATTTTTCATGAAGGTGTGAACAGATGACCAGATGGCTGCTTCCAAGATGCATTGATCATCTAGGCCCTTGAAGGCCCCTGAGGATACAGCTGACCTAGTTAAATGTGCCGTGACAGATGCTGATAAGGATTTCCCTTGGAATTCATAACCAAAACACGATAGCCTTAGAAATTCATGTGGTTTTAGTTTGTTTGGACACAGGCAAGCCCACAGCCCTGGGATGAAATGAGACAAAAAGTTGGTCAGACTTCTTGATCGATTTTTTTGTCAAGGTAAAATCTGAGTTGTCTGTGCACACGTCTAAGGTGTGTAAAATCTTTCACTAGAGGGTTGATATGAAGGGAAGAAGGAAGGCAGTTGGATGGATTAAGCGACAGTTCCTTCACTATTTTTGGCATGAAGGACGGGTTAGTTCTCAAGGATACCCTGTCCTCGTGGAAGACCAGAAAAGCAGGCAAAGCCATTAATACCTGAATTTCAGGAACCCTTCTGGCAGAGGTTAAGGCTACCAGAAGCACTGTTTTCCATGTGCAAAAACTTTAGGGAATATGGTACAGTCTGTGAGGATCTGTAGTGGTCCTGGCAGGAATAGTGTATGAAAAGTTTTAAGGCAGAAGTAAAGCTCTCATTTCCCTGATGTTCTGTTCCTTCCTTTGAGAGTGGGACCTAAGGCCCTGAACTTTCCTGGAAGCAAAGGTTGTTCCCCACCCCAAGTCTGAAGCATCTGTGAAGAGTTGCTGAGTTGGTTAAGGAGCCTGTAGAGGAGAGTCAGAGTTCTGATTGAGTTGCTGCATCCACCAACCTAACTCTTTCAAGCAGAGAAGGAGGGGAATCATGACCTCAAAAGGATGAACCTTTTGGGACCAAACTGTCTTGAGAAACCCCTGGAACTTTCTCATGTGTAGCTTTGCAAAGGGCAGCATGAGAATACTGGAGGCCATAAACCCCAGCAGTCTCAGAAACTATCTGGCCGTGATGGCAGGAAAAGGCAGAAGAGCCTCCATTAATGCCCTGAGATAGATAGCTGTCTCCACAGGAAGAAATTCCATCAAATCTGTGTGAAACATGCACCCCAGGAATATAAGATCCTTATATAGTGTGAGACCAGACTTTGAGATTTGTGAAACCCAGTGCCTGCAGAAAGGAAATGGCTAAGTTCAAATGTTGGTTTAAGGTATCTGGGCTGCTGGCCAGAAGCAGCAGGTCATCTAAATATGGGTAGACTTGAATTCCTTTCACCCTTAAGTATGCAATGGCTGGGGCTAGGCTCTTTGTGAATACCCTTGGAGCAGTAGAGAGACCAAAGAGCAAAGCCGTAAATTGAAAGTGCAAAGAACCCGCAGAGAAACCAAAAAAATTCTGAAGAGGGGGGGTGTATGGAGATATGCATCCCTGAAATCCAGAGAAGCAAAGAAAGCTTGAGGGGGAACCGAGGGCAGAAGAGTAGGTAGGGAAGGTGTTTAATGGGGAAAGCTCTAAGATAGGCTTCCAAGGGCCATATTTCCTTGGAACTAGAAACCTGCTACAGTAAAAACCTCTTCCCTGTTGGTTTGGATGGACAAACCGAATGGTGGCTTGGTTGGAAAGTTGATCTAGAATTAAGGGAAACAGATGGAGTTAACTGGAGGGAGGTTGAGGAATTCCCTGGAAGGGTGGGAGGGTCTTCAAGTCATACAATATTCATTTTGGATGATTGAAATCACCAAGGAGTCCTTGGTGATCTCCATCCAAGCTGGTAAGGAAAGGGGATGCGAAGGGACAGGAGTATGACTTGGAAGATGGTGCAAGGTGTCACAGAGGACTTTGTCTTGGCTGAAAGGGCTGCTGAGGAGGGGGTCACAATAGGAGCTGTAGGAGTGACCGTCTCGGCATGTGGGTGCCTCCTGGAAGGCTTGCGGGTTCTAATTCCAGAAGGAACAGAAGTGGAGGAACAAGCAGATTTCCTAACAAAGGAAGTCTTAACGGGGAAATTTCTGTGAAATTTTGGAACTGGTGAAACCAGAAGGTGTTTCAAATCCTGGCGTTCCTTACCTTTTTACTGCAGTGACTTAAACAACTATGCAGCTGCTTTTCCAAACAGTGAGGAATTGTCAAGAGGACCATCAGGCAATTTTGCCTTGATGTCATCAGGAAGTGCCTGTAGACGCAGCCAGGAATGTCTTCTTAGAACAGAAGCAGAAGCTGCTGAACTGGTAGATGCCTCCACTACATTGTAACTACACTTGGAGTGTCTAGCTTCCTAAAAAGAGGATGATAGGAAAGCAAGAGCCTGAGATTTAGCCTCTGAGTATGGCAATGAGGAGAGAGCCTGGGAGGCCTGAATAAGCAAGGACAGAGCATGCCTGTACATGTCTGATAATTAATTGCCCTGATCGCCAAGGTAGAAGAGGTCCAGTGGGGGGGGGGGATTCTCCCATGGAAGAGCTTCCTTTGGGGAAGACTGTCACTCCTACAGCTCCTATTGTGACCCCTCCTCAGCAGCCCTTTCAGCCAATACAAAGTCCTCTGTGTCACCTTGCACCATCTTCCAAGTCATACTCCTGTCCCTGCCCAACCTTTCCAAAATTTTACTTTAGAAGGGAGTAACTTGGTAGAAGGTGATAACCGTGAGGACTTATCTGATGTAATGGAAACCACAGCAGGGTCAGCTGAGGGGCATTTAAAAAGAAATTTGCAGTCCTCAGACCTTATAGAAACAATCGGGTCTCTTTGGGGCAGGGGCTTGGGAGTCTTGGGTTTCAGATGCAGCCTTGAAAACCTCTAAAAAGGCTGGCAGAGCTGAAGGGACTGCTGAAGGTGTACTTGCCTCCACATGTAGAAGTTCATAATATCTCTTCTGTTCTTCAGAGATTTGAGAAGAATCCCATTGTAAAAACCTCCTCATTTTATTAAGTTTCCCCAAAGGGAGCTCTTCCATGGGAGAACCCCCCCCCCCATTGGACTCCTCTGGAGAAGCATGTTCGAAGGGAAAGGGAATTTGAGTGGAGTATGCTAGTGTGTTCTTCAGATGAAAACCTCCTCAATCTGTCATGAATTTGAAGATGTTCTTAGTGTTTCACTGTTGCAGTTATGACATTTGGGTTATCTGCTTGCAGTAGCCCTCAGTCAGCCTGATTATCAAAGTCTTGGGTCCTGCGTCGGTTGCTGTCTCATCTTCCATGATGTCAGGTAGTCAGGGGTATAAAGCATGCAGCCGACGCCATTACATCAGTCTTTCTTGCCATGCAGTGCCCGAGGCAGAAGCAGTTCGCAAGTGCCAGTCGGCAGACTCCTGAAATTTTCATTTTCGAATTTCAGAACCAAAGTCTTCAACTAAAGCTAAGTACCCCATTGGGGAAACATTTTCTTGCTGTAAACCGATGTCAGTAAAAGTCAATAATTGTATTTCTTGTGGAAAGCAAATACCTCATAAATATTTTCATTCGTACTGTATTCCTTGCCTAGGCTCTGACCACGACGTACCTCGCTGTCGGTTTTGTGCCTTACTTAAACAAAGAAATATTTGTCGGTATATTTACGCTTCTAAATATTTTGGGACTCAGTTCAATTACCCAGATATGGCTTCGGTAAGCCACCCGACTTCTGACATTCCGAAAAAACGCAAAGGTAAAGACAGACTGCCTAGGTCCAAAGCTGCTGACGACGCTTCTCCTAAGCTAGTCACCAGTTCGCCAGTATTCAGTGAGGTGCCTTTGCAGCCCCTGATACTCGCTACTTCAGATTCGTAGGCTTCTACTGAGACCCATTCGGAGTCTGGTATGCCGCGACATGCTTCTTCAACTGTGGAACCTGCGGATGTCTCTTACTTGGATGGGTCCGGAGCCGCTGTGCAGGCACCGGCTTCTAAGGGTGTATTCAGGCCTACTGACTTCCATATTAAACCAATGCCGTCTTCTTCTTCAAGGCCTAAAACGAGATCCATGCCTGGAAAACCGATGCTCAGACCACATTGTCTGGCTGCTATGCTTAAAAAACAGATGATGAGAATGGCTGAAGACCTTATTACTTTAATCAGGGTAAGACTACCTTCCCACTCTGAGACCTAGGACTGAATTTGCTTATGATACTTCTGATCAGGATTCTGAAATTGCTGTTTCCTCTGATGACCAGGATTTACCCTTATCTACCTATGAGGATTCTGATGCTGAGGACTCTATTCCCTCTGCTTCCCCTCCAGAGGATTTCTCTCTTGGCGAAACCTTGCATACTCTCAGGGAGCGTTTTCATTGGGAAAGTCAGGATTTCTCTGATTCTAAAAAGAGGCTTAGGGATTTCTTACTCCTGCCGCAGCATAGGCCTTTAGCCATACTTCCTGTACTGGACATTGTTGATGATGCCTTTTCGGAGTCTAGTTGGCCCTTGACTCTCTACCTCCTGCTCCCAGAAAACCTGATAGATATTACAGGATCCCTGACTCTAACAAGTTCCTTTTTAAAAATCGTACTGCAGATCCTGAGACCATTTCACAGGGACCCAAGGGCATTAATGATAATACTGCCAAAAATCCCCCCCCCCTCTGGTAGAGACTCCAAGGTGCTGGAGAGATGGGGTAAGAAGGTATACACTTCTGCAACTTTGGCCATTAGGGCCTTAAACTGCCAGTTTCGTATGTTAAAGTATCAGCAGCATGTTATTGGATTGCTTAAACAGAAAATGATGTTGATTTCTGATTGTGCTGAAAATAAGGATTTACAGGATTTACTGCATTCAGCTGAACAAGTTGGAAAACATACTTTACAATGTGGTTGTGATTCACTTGAAGCATCTTGCAGGGCTGCTGTAACTGGGTCTGTACTTAGAAGGCATGCTTGGCTTAAGGAGCAATCCTTGCCAGATCATGTTAAAGCAAAATTACTGGATGCTCCTTTAAACCAGGACCACCTGTTTGGCAACAAGGCAAAAGTTGTTCTTAAAAAGATGGAGGAAACAGCTAAATCTGTGCAAACTGTTAGATTTTTTACAAGTACAACTTCCAATGTTTAGTAGGCATTGGCCTTCCAAACATTGGTTCTTTCCTGCCTCTTCCAGACCTTCTCACTCCAAACCCAGATTCAGCAGTGCCCCCCATGCTTCAGTCCCAGGGTACGCACAGGACTAAGCAGTGGGGGGTCTCCACTTCCAAATCTGGGAGTAATAAAACTCTCCCCAATGGTAAACTGTCTCAATGACTTATTTTTAAAACCTCCAAGCACTTCTCAACTGACTGCCCCTTTGGGGGGAAAGATTGCTCTTCATGCAAAGAACTGGGAACTCATTACCCAGGAGAAATGGGTTTTAAATAGTGTCCCAGGGATACAGATTTCACGTCCACACGTTACCAACACCAAGCGGGTGGCCAGATCTACCCTCAAATCAGTGGGCAGAGGCCCAAAAGCAAGTACTTTCTCTATTAAGCATGGGGGCTATTCAGTTGGTACCAGAAGAGGAAAAGGGACAAGGTTTCTACTAGAGACTTTTCCTGGTTCCCAGAAAAGACAATTCATGGCGTCCTATCCTGGACCTGTCTACTCTAAACACCTTTTTGGTGATTCTAAAATTCAAGATGCTGACTACGGCTGGTTGGCAACACTAGATTTAAAGGAAGCATACCTGCACATCCCAATCAGGGAATCTTGCAGAAGATACCTACGCTTCAAAGCAAGCTACACGCACTATCATTTCTCTGCACTGCCCTTTGGCTTATCTACTGCTCCCCGGGTATTCACAAAGTGCCTAGCTCCAGTCATTGCATTTTGCAGGCAAAGAAATATTCAGATATACCCATACCTGGACGATTGTCTAATTCAGGCAGAAAGCCAGGACATACTTTTGAATCATCTGCCCTTTGTACAAAGGGTGCTAACTTGTCTGGGGTACATCATAAACGAAAAGAAATTGCACCTGGTACCCTGTCAACAAATTATATTCCTGGGAGCAAGCTTAAATACAACTTCCCAGATGGCTTTCCTCACGCCAGAGAAACAAATTCAGTTGACAACCTACTTCAAACAAGTGCCCACAAAAACTCTGCTATCTGCAAGGCAAATACTACAAGCCTTGGGGTTCATGGCCTCCTGCATTCTTCTAATTCCATATGCAAGACTGCATATGAGGAAACTACAATGGTATGTAAAAAGCCTATGGTGTCAACATTCTCAGGCTCTAGAAGCAATGATTCCTATCATACCTTGCGTACGCCTAGAGTTCATTTGGTGGGCAGAGGTCTGCAACCAAAACAAGGGACTATCATTCACACTACCCCCTGCCGCCCAAACCCTAACAACAGACTCATCAGACTATGAATGAGGGGCTCACCTGGCAGGGAAGTGCATTCAGGGAAAATGAAACCCAAGTCAAATGCACCTGCATATCAATCAAAAAGAAATGTTATCTGTACAGAATGCTCAGACAGCCTTCAAGGACCACATTCTTCCAGGACAGTTAATGGTAAAGACGGACAACACCACTGTTGTGTGGTACATAAACAAGCAGGGGGATGCACATTCTTACCCCCTCTGCAGACTAGCCATGGCATTGTGGAACACAGCCCTGAGCTACCAAGTGTATCTACAAGCTCAATTCCTGCCAGGAAAACTAAATACACTGGCAGACGAACTAAGCAGAAACCTCATGGACCCACACAAGTGGAAACTGGAACCAAGGATTTTCAACTTGTTGACAAGCAAATGGGGGAGCCCAGATATAGACCTGTTTGTCTTCCCCCCAGAACTATCAGTTGGACAAAGTTTTCAAAAGGACTCCCCACAAACAAGCTTGGAAAGTGGATGCTGTGTCCTTCAGCTGGAAAGACCTGTCAGTTTGTCTTTCCTCCTCTACCTCTGCTCTCCAAAGTACTACTAAAGATCAAACAAGACGAACCAAGGACGATTTTGATTGCACCAGACTGGCCACGCCAACACTGGTACCCCCTCTTTTGCAGTGTGACACTGTTGGCCCCCTAGCACCTGCTGCAGACTCCTACCCTAATATCTCAGCAGAAGAACCAGATTCTGCACCCTCAGCTTCAAACACTGAACCTAGCAGCCTGGCTAATTACCTAATCTCTCCTTTACCATCCCTCAGTAAACCAGTGATGGATATCATTTTAGAGGCAAGAAGGCCTAGTACTAGAAAATCATATGCTGAAAAATGGAAAAGATTCTGTGCCTGCAACCAGTCTTAAGAGATGACCATAACAGTGCCCAATTTAACTCTGATTTTACAATACTTACCTGAGATGCTTCACAAGGGTCTGTCTTTCTCCTCCATCAAAATTCATGCCTCAGCCATTTCAGCTCATTGTAACACAGAACCTCCCCTCATCTCTCATCCACTGCTCAAGCAGTTCCTCAGTGGGGCCAAAAATGTACTACCACCCAGGAGAGCTCCAACACCAGCCTGGGACCTTAACTTTGTGTTGGAAAAACTCACTCTTCCTCCTTTCGAGCCAGCTGCTACTCCAGATTTAAAATTCCTTTCTTGGGAAACGGCTTTCCTTTTCGCAATCACTTCAGCAAGAAGGGTATCTGAATTACAGGCCCTTATGGCAGTGAAGCCTTTCGTCATCTTTCATGCGGGCAGGGTGTCTCTCAAGACCAATCCTTCCTTCATGCACAAGGTGGTATCCATTGTGGCTCTTAATCAGTCCATTCATTTGCCAACCTTCTCTCCTAATCCGCAGACCAAAGGGGAATGGATTATGCACTCCTTAGATGTGCACAGACAACTTAGATTCTACTTGGACAGGACTAAACCTCAAAGGAAATCTGAACAACTGCTGGTGGCATTTGCTGCAGGGGCAGAGGAGAAGGCTATTTCAAAGCAAACCATTTCCAAATGGATAGGCCATTGCATTCATTTCTGCTACAAGCACCATGGAAAACATATCCCACAGGGGATCAGACCCCACTCAACCAGGGCTGCATCTGCCTCTACAGCCTTTCTCAGAGGCGTCCCTACCAGGGTCATCCTAGAAGCTGCTTCCTGGAGTTCTGCACATATTTTCACCAAGCATTACTATCTGACACTTTTTCTCTAAATCCAGAGCTGGCTTTGCCACTGCAGTCTTGCAGGGCCTTATAGCTGGTCCTAATACTATTTAAATTCCTCCTCCCATCCTTAGCTTTGGGAATCTACCCAAATGTGATGACTGCAACAGTGAAACACGAAGAACATAGTACAGTTGTGTACACTTACCATAAATGTAGATGTTAGAGTGTATTCACTGTTGCAGTTCTGGTTACCCTCCCTCTAGCCCCCTGTCTTTTTTTGGCTATACCTCTACTCTCCTTTACTATGCTTAAAAGCTTTTTGGTATTTTTGCTTTTTTCTTGGCGATATAACCTTATATTTTTATATATTTAATTGCTTCCCATTGGGGGGCACCTGACATCTGGGGCAAAAAAACTGATGCAATGGCGTTGGCTGCATGTTTTATACCCCTGACGACCTGACGTCACAGAAGAAGAGATGGCAAACGACGCAGGACCCAAGACTTTGTTAATCAGGCTGACTGAGGGCTACTGCAAGCAGATAACCCAAATGTGATGACTACAACAGTGAATACACTTGAATATCTACATTTATGGCAAGTGTACACAACTGTACTGTCTTAAGTATAAGGGCTATTCAAACTGTCCCAGAAGAGGAAAGGGGACAAGGTTTCTACTCGAGACTTTTTCCGGGTGCCCAGAAAAGACAACTCCTGGCGTCCTATCCTGGATGTCTCTACCCTAAACATTTTTTTGATGATCCCAAAATTTAAGATGCTAACTCATCGTCAGTTACTTTCTGTGCTAGGCAAGGATGCCTGGTTGGCAGCTCGGATTTTAAAGGAAGCCTACCTGCACATCTCAATCAGGGAATCTTGTAGAAGATACCTACGCTTCAAAGCAGGCGTCATGCACTAACAGATGTTCATCGTGCATACAGCTGCAGTCATAACAGATGGGTTTTCCTGCCGTCAGGCGGGTCCTCGGTCGGCCGAATTCCAAAGTCTAGGTCCGGCGTCGGATGTCGTCGCTTCTTCCCTGACGTCAGTGCGACAGGGGTATAAAAGAACCAGCCAACGCCATTTTCCCCAGAGTTCGCAAGTGCCGGTCGGCCAGCTCCTGAGATTACGAATATTTTTCAACCGAAGTCTTCTTGAAAGCTAAGTACCCCGTTGGGGAAACTTTTCTTGCCTCAGACCGATGTCAGACAAAGTTAATAATTGCATTTCATGTGGGAAGCAAATACCGCATAAGGATTTTCATTCCCTCTGCATTCCTTGCTTAGGCCCAGACCACGACGTCTCGGCCTGTCGTTTTTGTGCTACATTCAACAGACGCACTATTAAGCGTCGGGCGGAGTTCGCCCAACACTATTTTGGCAAAAAGTTTAATTACATTATGTCGTTGGATACTCCGACTCCAGTTTTGAGTAAAAGATGCAAAGATAAGGACCGACATACGAGGTCCGCGACTTCTACTAACACCACGCTAAAGCAGACTACAGGTGCTCCGGTTCTCAGCGAGGCGCCTACGCAGCCCCTGACTACCGATGACACTTCATTGGCGGTGTCTTCTGTGCCCGAGGTCGCAGGCTCTTCGGCCCACCCCACCCCCGACTACAGATACCGAAGCCACTCTCTTGGCGGGGAAACTCGGAGTTTAGACAGGCCTGCCACCTTTCAAGGTGTTTTCAGGCCACGGCCTTCTTTTTCCATCAAGGCTTTCACTAAGTCTAAAGCAGCCATGCATACTAAAAGACGAGCTCCACAGGGCCCCTCTCAAGGCCCCATGCCTAAAAAGCAGATGCTCAAAATGGCTAAGGATTTGATTACTCTTATCAGGGGTTCTCAACCCCCTTCGGACAAAAGGCCCAGAGTGGAGGACGAATACCCTTCCTTGGACCAGGCCTCCATTACTTCAGAGCTTTCTGAAGACCAGGAACATTCATACTCCCCTTTTGAAGATTCTGATGCAGAGGAGTCCATTCCCTCTGCCCCCCCCCCCCCTGAGGATTACTCTTTTGGGGAAACCTTACATACCTTGAGGTAACACTTCCACTGGGAAGGCCAAGAGTACTCTGACTCCAAGAAAAGGCTTAGGGATTTCCTCTTGCTCCCTCAGCACAGGCCTCTGGCTATACCTCCTGTCTTAGACATACTAGATGATGTGTATTCGGAGGCCAGCCTTAACCCAAATTCTTTGCCTCCAGCTCCAGTCAAGCCTGACAGGTACTACCGGGTTCCTGATTCACACCAATTCCTATACAAAAGCCATGCGGCTGACCCAGAAACTATTTCACAAGGTCCCAAGGGAATTAAGGCCTCCACTGCTAAAAATCCATTACCTTCAGAGAGAGATTCCAGAGCTTTAGAAAGGTGGGGGAAAAAGGTATACACCTCGGCCACCTTAACTATGAGGGCATTAAACTGTCAGTTCCATATGTTAAAGTACCAACAGTTTCTGTTATCACAGTTGAAAAGCAAAATGTCACAACCTGAACAACCAGACTTGAAGGAGTTGCAGGATTTGTTACATAGTGCAGAGCAAGTGGGTAAACATACCCTGCAATGTGGTTTTGATGCTTTAGAGGCCTCATGTAGAGCTGCTCTTACAGGATCAGTCATACGTAGACATGCTTGGCTCAAAGAGCAAACCTTACCAGATCATGTCGAAGCTAAATTACTAGATACACCTCTTCAAAAAGATGTATTGTTTGGTGTTAAAGCTGAGGAGGTATTAAAGAAAATGGAGGAAAAGGCAAAATCAATGCAAACAGTGAAAGATTTCCTACAGGTACAAACTCCATGTTTCAGTAGAAATTGGCCTTCAAAAAATTGGTCCTTTCCAGCCACGGACAGACCCCAAAGAGGTAGATACAGGCACCCGAGGGGTAGAGGGCAATCTCAAGGATCATTTAGAGGCAGACAATGGCAAGCACCTACACAAAGAGGTGGTGAGGATAGTTCACAGCCATTCAGAAAGCAGAACCAATGACTTTCCCTTTTGCATGCCAAGCAAGGCTCAAATGGCAGCACCTTTAGGTGGAAAACTGGCATTATTTTCGAAAAATTGGCATATTGTCACAAAAGACAAATGGATCCTGGACATTATAGACAGAGGCTACAGATTCCACTTTCACACCCTTCCAAAATGAGAGGCATGCCAAACCTGCCACACAATCAAAGGGCAGAGGCACAAAAACAAATTTCAGATCTCATGGACATGAAAGCTATTCAAGAGATACCTGCACAAGAACAGGGTCAAGGTTTTTATTCCAGACTATTCCTGGTACCAAGGAAGGGCAAAGATTGGAGACCTATTTTGGACCTATCCATCCTAAACACATTTTTACTCATGCCAAAATTCAAGATGCTCACATTACAGCAGCTTCTTCCCATGCTGGGCAAGGAGTCTTGGCTGGTAACATTGGACCTCAAGAAGGCATACCTGCATGTCCCAATCAGACAAGATTGCAGAAGATACCTCAGATTTCTTGCAGGTTCAACCCATTATCAATTCTCTGCATTGCCCTTTGGCTTATCTACTGCCCAGAGTGTTCACAAATGCCTGGCATCAGTAATTGCCTACTGCAGACTTCAAGGGATACAAATATACCCATATTTGGACGACTGCCTGATCCAAGCGGACAGCAAGCACATACTTCTGAAACATCTGGCGTTTGTAATAATGTTGTTGAATTCTCTGGGATACACAGTCAACAAAAAGAAATCAAGGCTAATACCCTCTCAAACAATAATTTTCCTGGGTGCCAGCTTGAATACAAATACCCAGATGGCCTACCTCACGCCAGAAAAACAAGGGCAACTAACTCAATACTTCAGAAAACTGGCAACCTTCACCAGGCTGACTGCAAGGAAAATCCTGCAGGCTCTGGGATTCATGGCATCTTGCATCCTGCTAATCCCATGTGCAAAGCTGCATATGAGGAAACTTCAATGGTACCTAAAAAACCTATGGTCTCAACACAGCCACAGTTTGGAAACAATTATACCACTGATTCCATGTCTTCAAAAGGAATTTCTGTGGTGGGCTCAAGCATGCCAAAGAAACACAGGTCTCCCATTCTGCAAGCCTCAAGCAAATCGAGTCATCACAGCAGACTCCTCGGACTACGCCTGGGGGGCGCACATGACAGATCGGTGCATTCAGGGCAAATGGTCCCAAAAAGAAAAGCACCTACACATCAATCAAAAGGAAATGCTAGCAGTAATAAATGCTATTATAGCTTTCAAAGACCTACTGCATCCAGGCCAGCTATTGATAAGGACAGACAACACCACAGTAATGTTGTACATAAACAAACAGGGAGGAAACCATTCATATGCCCTATGCAGGCTAGCCATGTCTCTTTGGAACATGGCTCTGGAATTACAAATCGAACTTCAAGCACAGTACCTGCCAGGCAAGGAAAACACGCTGGCAGACAACCTAAGCAGAAATATGACAGATCCACACGAATGGAAGTTGCATCCTCAAGTTTTTACAAAGATAATTCAAGCATGGGGAAGGCCAGACATACATCTGATTGCCACCCACAGAAATCACCAGTTGACAAAATTCTGCTCAAGGACCTTTCATCCACTGGCCTTTAAAGTGGACGCACTCTCTTTCAGTTGGACAACAATGACAGTTTACGCCTTTCCACCTCTTGCTCTGCTGCCCAAAGTTCTATTAAAAACCAGAGCAGACAGACTAAAGATGATTCTCATTGCTCCGGACTGGCCAAGACAACACTGGTACCCACTCCTGAGGAGCCTGACTCATTCCCCACCATGGATCCTGCCTCTAATGCCTATTCTACTGACTCTGCACAACTTCAAAACTCTTCACAGTCTGCTGAAAACACTCAATCTAGCCGCATGGAAGATTCCTTAAATTCACAACAGACCCTACTCTCCAAGGAGGTGCAGGATGTCATTTTGGAGGCCAGAACGCCTTCTACTAGAAAGGCCTACTCCGCAAAATGGAAACGGTTTTGTGCCTGGAATCAGAAAAAGGGTCAGAATCCTGGAATACTGAATTTGCCTCAAATATTACAGTACCTAGCTGAGATGCTAAGCAGTGGACTTTCATTTTCCTCCATCAAAATCCATGCCTCAGCCATTTCTGCAGAATACAACACTGATCCTCCTTTATTCTCTCACCCCCTCTTAAGACAGTTCCTCAGAGGGGCTAAGAATATAAAACCCCCAAGGAAACCAGTACCTGCTTGGGACCTCAATTTAATTCTAGTACAACTGACCTTGCCTCCTTTTGAGCCAGCTGCTTCAACAGAACTGCAATATTTGTCCTGGAAAACAGCCTTCCTTCTGGCCATCACCTCAGCTCGCAGGGTTTCGGAACTACAAGCCCTCATGGCTGTGCAGCCTTTCATCATTTTCCATCAGGACAGAGTTTCCTTACGAACCAATCCTTCCTTTATGCCAAAGGTAGTATCCCAGGGTAGCTTTGAATCAGGCTATCCACTTACCTACCTTTTACCCTAATCCTCAAAACAAAGGGGAGAGACTACTACATTCCTTGGACATTCACAGACAGCTACGTTATTATTCGGACAGAACAAAGCCTTTCAGAAAATCAGAGCAACTCTTTGTGTCCTATGGTACAGGAGCTCAAGGGAAGCCTATTTCCAAACAGACAATCTCAAAATGGATAGCCCACTGCATACGCTTTTGTTACTCTTTTCATGGTAAAACTGTACCTGCAGGCATCAGATCTCACTCCACAAGGGCCACAGCTACCTCTGCAGCTTTCCTCAGAGGGGTTCCTACCAAAGATATTTTGGAAGCAGCCACTTGGAGTTCTGTACATACTTTCTCCAAGCACTATCACCTACCATTATACTCCAAATCTAGAGCAGGCTTTGCCACTGCAGTCTTGCAGGGCATCCTGGCTCCTCCTAGTTCCACCTAGTGCCTACCACCCCTTTTTTAGCTTTGGGATTCTACCCATCTGTTATGACTGCAGCTGTATGCACGATGAACATAGTACAGTTTTGTACCTACCATAAATGTAGATGTTCGAGTGCTAATACAGCTGCAGTCCAGGTTTCCCCTCCCTCCCTCCTTCCCCTCTTGGGACAGACCTAATGGCTAACACCTCCTCATACAACCTGATTGGGGTATTCTTTTATGGTGTATTTGCTTGCAACTACTGTTTTTTGATTATATTGCATTGCATTATTACATAAATTTATGTATTGCCTTCCTTCTGGGGGCACCTGACATCTGGGGCAAGAAAAACTGAAGAAAATGGCGTCTGCTGGTTCTTTTATACCCCTGTTGCACTGACGTCAGGGAAGAAGCGACGACATCCGGTGCCGGACCTAGACTTTGGAATTCGGCCGACCGAGGACCCACCTGACGGCAGGAAAACCCATCTGTTATGACTGCAGCTGTATTAGCACTCGAACATCTACATTTATGGTAGGTACAAAACTGTACTTTCTCTGCACTGCCCTTTGACTTATCTACTGTGCCCAGGGTATTCACAAAGCTCTTAGCTCCAGTCATTTCACTTTGCAGGCAAAGAAATATTCAGATATACCCATACCTGGGCGATTGTCTATTTCAGGCAGAAAGCCAGGACATACTTTTGAATCATCTGGCGTTTGTACAAAAAGTGATAACTTCTCTGGGGTACACCATAAACGAAAAGAAATCGCATATTATACCCTGCCAACAAATTTTATTCCTGGAGGCAAGCTTGAACACAGCTTCCCAGATGGCTTTCCTCACGCCAGAGAAACAAGTTCATTTGACAGCTTACTTCAGACTAATGGCCACAAAGACCCTTTTATCTGCAAGACAAATACTGCAAGCCTTGGCGTTCATGGCCTCCTGCATTCTCCTAATCCCATATGCAAGACTGCATATGAGGAAACTACAATGGTATCTAAAAAGCCTGTGGTGTCAACATTCTCAGGATCTAGAAGCAATGATTCCTATCATACCTTGCCTACAGTTAGAGTTCCTTTGGTGGGCAGAGGCCTGCCACCAAAACAAGGGACTGCCATTCACTCTACCCCCTGCTGCCCAAGCCCTAACAACAGACGCATCAGACTATGCATTGGTGGCTCACTTGGCAGGGAAGTGCATTCAGGGTAAATGGAACACAAGTCAAATGCACCTGCATATCAGTCAGAAAGAAACGTTAGCTGTACAGAATGCTGTGACAGCCTTCAAGGACCACATTCTTCCAGGACAATTAATGGTAAAGACGGACAAACACCACTGTTATATGTGGTACATAAACAAGCAGGGGGGAACCCACTCATACCTTCTCTGCAGACTAGCCATGGCTCTATAGAACACAGATTTGAGCTACCAAGTGCACCTACAGGCTCAGTTCCTGCCTGGAAAGCTAAATACACTGACAGACGAGCTAAGCAGAAATCTCATGGACCCACACGAGTTGAAACTGTAACCAAAGACATTCAACATGTTGATATACAAATGGGGGAGCCCAGAGATGGACCTGTTTGCCTCCCGCCAGAACTACCAATTGGACAAATTCTGCACAAGAACTCCCCACAAAAAGCTTGGAAAGTGGATGCCCTGTCCTTCACCTGGAAAAATCTTATCTGTTTATGCCTTTCCTCCTCTGCCCCTCCTCTGCCTCTCCTCTCCAAGGTACTCCTAAAGATCAAACATGACAAACCAAGGACGATACTGATCGCACCAGACTCTCCACGCCAACACTGGGTACCCCTTCTTGTGCAGTGTCACTGCTGGCACCATGGCTCCTGCCTCAGACCCCTACTCTGCTGTCCCAGCATGAGGGCCAGATTCTTCACCCTCAGCTTCAAACCCTGAACCTGATAGCATGGCTAATTACCTGATCTCCTTTACCATCACTCAGTAAACAAGTGTTGGATGTCATTTTGAAGGCAAGGAGGCCTAGTACTAGAAAATCTTATGCTGAAAAATGTAAAAAGATTCTGTTCCTGGAACCAAGCTCAGGGGATGGGCACAGCAACACCCAATTTACCTCAGATTCTTCAATACTTCACTGAGATGCTTCACAAGGGCCTTTCCTTTTCCTCCGTCAAAATTCATGCCTCAGCCATTTCAGCTCATTACAGCACAGAACTACACCCCTCTTCTCTCATCCACTGCTCAAGCAGTTCCTCAGAGGGGCCAAAAACCTAATACCACCCAGGAGAGCCCCATCTCCAGCCTGGGACCTTAACGTTGTATTGGAAAAACTCACTCCATCTCCTTTTGAGCCAGCTGCAAGTGCAGAGTTGAAATTCCTTTCTTGGAAAACAGCCTTCATTTTAGTCATCACTTCAGCAAGAAGGGTGTCTGAGTTACAGGCCCTTAGGGCAGTGGAGCCTTTCATCCTTTTTCATGTGGACAGGGTATCCCTCAGGACCAATCCCTCCTTCATGCCCAAGGAAGTATCCAGTGTGGCGCTTAATCAGTCCATTCATTTGCCAATCTTCTTTTCTAATCCACAAAACAAAGGGGAACGTATACTGCACTCCTTAGATGCGCACAGGCAACTTAGATTTGGACAGGACTAAACCTCTCAGGAAATCTGAACAGCTGCTGGTAGCATTTGCTGCAGGGGAAGAGGGGAAGGCCATTTCTTAGCAAACCATTTCTAAATGGATAGGCCATTGCATTCATTTCTGTTATAAGCACCATGGAAAAACTGTCCCACAGGTGAAAAGACCACATACAAGCAGGGCTGCATCTACCTCTACAGCCTTTCTCAGATGTCCCTTCCAGGGACATTCTAGAAGCTGCTTCCTGGAGTTCTGTACATACTTTCACCAAGCATTACCGTTTGTCAGTTTTCTCTAAATCCAGACTGGTTTTGCCACTGCAGTCTTGCAGGGCCTTATAGCTGGTCCTAATGCTATCTAAATTCCTCCCCTATCCTTAGCTTTGGGAATCTACCCAAATGTGATGACTGCAACAGTGAAACATGAAGAACATAGTACAGTTGTGTACACTTACCATAAATGTAGATGTTCGAGTGTATTCACTTTTGCAGTCCTGGTTACCCTCCCTCTAGCCCCCTGACTTTTTTTGGCTATACCTCTATTCCTTTTTTACTATGCTTAAAGCTTTTTGGTGCATTTGCTTTTTTGTTGGAGGTGTAACCTTGTATATATATTTAATTGCTTCCCATTAGGGTGGCACCTGACATCTGCGGAGAGAAAAACTGATGTAATGGCGTTGGCTGCATGCTTTATACCTCTGACGTCATGGAAGATGAGACATCAACCGACTCAGGACCCAAGACTTTGATAATCAGGCTGACTGAGGGCTACTGCAAGCAGATAACCCAAATGTGATGACTGCAACAGTGAATACACTCACATCTACATTTATTGTAAGTGTACACAACTGTACTTTCTGCAGGCTGTCCTGAAAAAAGGCCATGGACCCCAGATGGCTGCTTTGGATATGAGGCAGAGGTCGGGCCCACTTTGGGTAAAGGTGAAAGCTGTAGTTCCTGAGTCCTCTGCAATCACTAGCCGCACTTCCTGCAAATTGTCCAAACCTGACGTCAGCATAGCTTCGGACCTCCTAGAATCTGCACTCCTGACTGCTTCCACCCCAGTACACGCCGATGGAGCAGACCCAACCTCCGATCGTATCACCAGGTTTTCATCAACCTTAAGGGGTACATCGGAGGAAGCATGCAAAGTTAGAGGTTTAAGGCCTAGCCTTGCTAACCTTCTTCTTTACAGATGGCTCAGAAGTACTTGCAGAACCCTCCATAGCATCTGTAGCCAGACGTTTAAGTCTTCGGTTTTCTAAGTATAAATTCATAGCCGATGGACAACTGCACAAAGTATTAGGGATGACGGCCTGACAAAATGGGATTGGTGGTAGTGAGTATGCCCCAAGCAAAACTAGCATAGCTTGTGACTGTCTTTTTTTGGAATTTGCCTTCCACACATACACTTGCCTTTCCTGGATGACATTAACAAAACAAAATGCAGTCGCAATGTATTAAATCCCCCTATGTGGGGTACTTATCTGAAGCTGTAAGATGAACCAACGGGATCCAACGGCAGACCGAACATACGAGTCAATCTTTCCAAATGGCAGCTAAAAATTTCTGAAGATGGTATGTACGGACGTCCCTTTTATGGCTAATGTTGTCTCAGCCTACATGCGACATTCCATGTACAAGCAGTGTCTCTAAGCTCTTGTATACAGGCCAGACATCAGGTTGTTTGGACACAATACAACCTATCTGTAAAGAATACTGGAATATTGAATAGAAGGATACTGCGTCTTACAAAAAATAATTTACAGTCATACTTGGATATATTACCGATACATGTAACACCATACGAATTGCAGGAGTCATTACTGGACATATTGCAGGTGCTGCAAAGAGCACTTCTGGCTAAGTTCAAAGATTGAGACAATATTAATTTCATGAACTTGAATCGTACATTGACTTACGAGTGGGGTCCATACCCATCATGGTATAACAAATCCAAAAGACTTGGAGAAATTAAAAACAAGAGAGATCCAATGATACCTGAAATCTGTTTGGTCTTAGTCCTTCATCCACTAGACTTTTAATTCCTTCTCCTGCCCCTTCTAAAGAAAGATTTACCGTGGTGAATTTCTCTAATCAAAATAAATCTGGACCTTCCCTTCCACCCACCCACTACACAGAAATGAATCTGATATAGCTTGGGGAGCCTGGACAAGGCTTTTCATTATTTTATGGCCAGTGGTCCCCCAGACAGATGGGCGGGGGGGCACATCACTGTCAAAAAAATGACTGCTTTTCTTCAAGCTTTTCAATTTCCTCATCTGTGGAACTTGGGGGGGGGGCTCAGGATTTTTACATACACCACAGTAATGTAGTATAGCAACACACAGGTGAGGACCAAATCCCACCAGTTGTACAGGCTACTTCTCCTGGCATGGGATCAGGCAGTGAAGGCACATCTGTTCTACAGTTGGTTTACATTTCATTTGATGACAGTGAACTTGCAGATTCTCTAAGCACATGCATGGAAGACCTTGATAAATGGATGATAAACGTGGAATATGTCCTTCTATTCCTATGTTGCAGTATTCTTAGTGTGGGTTTTTCCACCTCAGGCGACCCGTACGTCGGCTCCTATACAGAAGCTTCAGCTTGGCTGTAGTAGATGCGTGGGGCGTCACAAGCAGGGCCATAAACCCAGGAACCTTAAATGTGACGTCTGCACGCACAGACCACTGAACTTTTCAGCCACAGATGACTGACACATCATGTGCCTCGCTCCTTCACTGCAAGACATCTGAAAGCTAAGTAGCCTGTTGGGGTTGTCTTTAATTTCTAGCTAAAGCTTGGTTTGTTGTAGCAATCCATGTTTATCGTGTTACATTGCTGCAGTCATTACACTTGGGTTATCTTGCCGTCAGGCGGTTCCCAGTCGGCCTGAGTTCCAAAGTCTTGGTCCGGCGTCTGTTGCTGTCGCCTCCTCCCTGACTTCAGTGCGACAGGGGTGTATAAGATGCAGCCGATGCCATTTTCTTAAGTCTTTCTTGCCGCGTGGTACCCGAAGCAAAAGCAGTTCGCAAGTGGCGGGCAGCCAACTCCTGAGATTTTCATTCCGAATCCAGAACCGAAGTCTTGTACAAAGCTAAGTACCCCATTGGGGAAACTTTTTCTTGCCTCAGACCGATGTCAGTAAAAGTTAATAACTGTATTTCTTGTGGGAAGCAAATACCTCATGAGGATTTCCACTCCTATTGTATTCCATGCCTAGGCCCAGACCACAACGTCACTGGTTGTCGGTTTTGCGCTAGGTTTAACAAGCGCACTATTAAACGTCTGTTTGATTTTGCCCGACATTATTTTGGCAGAAAATTCAATTACACCATGCCGTCGGAACTTCTGACAACCGGAGTACATAAAAAGCACAAAGACAAGGACAGGCATCCGAGGCCAAAAATTGATGACGAGGCCTCTTCTAGGCCGGTCGCTGGTTCTCCGGTTTTCAGCGAGGCGCCTATGCAGCCCCTGACGACCGCTTCCACAGAACCACAGACTCCCACGTGGAGCTGGCTGGGCCTTTGGATGCTCTAGGTTTTCAGCCCACTGAAACTAACCCTTCAGAGGGAACCGAAGTAGCTGAGCAATCCACAGCTTCAGAGGGTGTTTTCAGACCTACCCATTTAACCATTAAACCCTCTGCTAAGTCTAAGGCCCCCTTAAAAACAAAGAAACAGATGCAGCATTCTCCAGGACAGGCATCCATGCCTAAGAAACAAATGCTCAAAATGGCTGAAGACCTAATCACCCTGATCAGGGGGTCCCATCCCCCTCCTGATAAAAGGCACAGACAGGATGCAGACTATGAATCTTCCGACCAGGTATCCATTTCTTCAGATTCATCCACAGACCTAGGATATTCTTTACCCCCTTATGAGGACTCTGATGCTGAGTAATCCATTCCATCAGCCTCTCCACCTGAGGACTACTCCTTTGGGGAGACCTTACATACCATGAGGGAGCATTTCCATTGGGAAGGCCAGGATTACTCAGAATCCAAGAAAAGGCTTAGAGACGTCCTTGTGTTGCCTCAACACAGACCCCTTGCTATTCCGCCAGTGTTAGATATTGTGGATGATGTGTACTCTGAATCCAGCTTAAACCCTGACTCCTTACCTCCAGCCCCAGTTAAACCTGATAGATATTAGAGTCCCTGACTCTCACAAATTTCTGTATAAAAGCCCTGTTGCTGACCCTGAAACTATTTCTCAGGGGACCCAAAGGGATTAAGGCCTCATCAGCAAAAAACCCAGTTCCCTCTGACAGAGATTCCAGAGCATTAGACAGATGGGGAAAGAAAGTATATACGTCTGCAACTTTAGCAATGAGAGCCTTAAATTGCCAGTTTCACATGCTAAAATATCAGCAATTTTTAATGTCTCAGTTGAAACAAAAGATGCTTCCAGATTCAGATCCTTCTAGTTTTAAAGAAATGCAGGATTTATTGCATGCAGCTGAACAAGTGGGAAAACATACTTTGCAATGTGGATTTGATTCCTTAGAGGCCTCCTGTAGAGCAGCAGTTACAGGCTCTGTCATTAGAAGGCATGCTTGGTTAAAGGAACATACGTTACCAGGTCATAAGGCAAAATTATTGGATGCACCTTTGCAGCAGGATGTGTTGTTTGGAGTTAAGGCAGAGGAGGTATTAAAGAAGATGGAGGATAAGGCAAAATCTATGCAAACAGTGAAGGATTTCTTACAGGTTCAGCCTCCTCGTTTTAGCAGAAATTGGCCAACAAAGAATTGGTCCTTTCCAGTCGCAGACAGACCTCAAAGGGGCAGATACAGACATCCAAGAGGTAGAGGTCAAGCACAAGGTCCTTACAGGCCTCGACAATGGGGTACACCAGGCCAGAAAGAAGGGGAAGACGGGCCACAAGCTTATAAAAAGCAGCCTCAATGACTTCCCACTACAGCTGCCAAACAGCTCTCTTGGCAGCCCCTTTAGGAGGAAAACTGGCACTTTTCTATCACAATTGGCATTGCATCACCAAAGACAAATGGGTTCTCAACATTGTATCTCGAGGTTACTGGTTCCACTTTCACACTCTGCCAAGGTTAAAAGGAATGCCAAATCTGCCACCAAATCAATGGGCAGAGGCTCAAAAACAAATTACAGCACTCGTGGACATTTGAGCTATTCAGAAGGTACCACCACAGGAGCAAGGACAAGGATTTTACTCGGGACTCTTTCTGGTTCCCAGAAAGGACAAAGCCTGGAGACCCATCCTGGATCTTTCTTCTCTAAACACTTACCTGGATGTTCCGAAATTCATAATGTTGACACTACAGCAGCTTCTTCCCATGCTGGGCAAGAAAGCTTGGCTCGTGACTTTGGACCTCAAGGAGGCATACCTGCATGTCCCTATCAGACAAAACTGCAGAAGATACCTCAGATTTCTAGCTGGTTCAATGCACTATCAATTCTCTGCACTGCCCTTTGGCTTATCTACTGTGCCCAGGGTCTTCACAAAGTGCCTGCTATCAGTAATTGCATTTTGCAGGCAAAAAGGAATTCAAATTCATCCATACCTGGACGACTGCCTGATTCAAGCAGAGAGCAAGGACATTCTTCTAAAGCGTCTGGCGTTCCTAAAGAACTTAAGTTGCCTGGGGTACACAGTAAACGAAAAGAAATCAAAACTAGTGCTGTCACAACAGATAATATTCCTGGGTGCCAGCTTGAACACAACGGCCCAGATGGCTTATCTCACGCCAGACAAGCAAGGACAACTGACTCAGTACTTTCAATTGATGGCAACAAATACCCAACTCCCTGCAAGAAAAATTCTGCAGGCCTTGGGCTACATGGCATCTTGCATACTATTAATTCCATATGCCAGACTGCATATGAGGAAACTACAGTGGTACCTAAAGAGTGTATGGTCTCAACACTGTCAAAGTTTGGAAACAGTTATACCACTAATTCCCTGCCTTCAACAGTAGTTTTGATGGTGGGCTCAGGCTTGTCACCTCAACAAGGGACAGCCTTTTACTCAACCCACAGCCAGGCAAACACTGACAACAGATGCATTGGATTACGCCTGGGGAGCACACATGGCAGGAAAATGTATTCAGGGCGAGTGGCCCACAGAGCAAAGGCATCTTCACATCAATCAAAAAGAGATGCTAGCTGTACAAAATGCACTTAAAGCTTTCAAGGACCTGCTACATCCAGGACAACTACTACTAAAGACAGACAACACCACAGTTATGTGGTACATAAGCAAGGGGGCACACACTCCTACCCCCTTTACAGACAAGCCATGACCTTGTGGAACGCAGCTCTAGACTACCAAGTTCATCTGCAAGCACAATTCCTGCCAGGAGAGAAAAACACACTGGCAGACGACCTAAGCAGAAACATCATGGATCCCCCGAATGGAAATTGAATCCACAAATATTCAGAATGATAACACAAAAATGGTGGAGCCCGGACATAGATCTGTTTGCATCCCCAATGAACTGCCAGCTACAGAAATTCTGCACAAGGAGTTACCATCAACAAGCATGGAAAGTGGATGCCCTCTCATTCAGCTAGAAAAACCTGCAAGTATACGCTTTCCCCTTTTTACCTCTCCTTCCAAAGGTACTCATAAAAGCCAGGCAAGAAGAGCCAAAGGTGATCCTAATTGCACCAGACTGGCCACGCCAGCACTGGTACCCAATCTTGAAGAACTTAGCACAAGAACCACCCTGGATTTTGCCTCAAATCCCACATTTGCTGACACAGCAGAAAAATCAGATACTTCACAGCCAGCTAAAGACCTTAAACCTAGCTGCATGGAAAATTCCTTAGTCAAGCAAGCAGTGCCTCTCTCCAAAGCTGTTATGGATGCCATTCTGGAGGCCAGAAGGCCTAGCACCAGGAAAGCCTACTCTGATAAATGGAAGAGATTCTGTGCCTGGAAACAGGCGCACAGCCTTGACCCTCTTGTCCCAAACATTCCTCAGATACTTCAATATTTAACTGAGATGCTGGACAAGGACCTCTCCTTCTCATCCATCACGATCCACGCCTCAGCCATTTCTGCTCATTACAACACGGATCCACAAATTTTTTCTAATCCTTTGCTCAAACAGTACCTCAGAGGGGCTAAAAACATAAGACCGCCCCGTAGAGCACATACCCCAACGTGGGACCTCAACTCTGTTTTGGAAAAATTAACTTTACCTCCCTTTGAGCCAGCTAACACAGCAGAATTAAAATACATCTCCTCGAAAACTGCTCTGCTACTGGCAATAACATCGGCATGAAGAGTTTCAGAATTACAGGCACTAATGGCAGTGGAACCTTTCCTCATTTTCCACCAGGACAGGGTGTCTTTAAGGACTTAACCTTACGTTTATGCCAAAGGTGGTATCAAGTGCGACTCTAAGCCAAACTATTCACTTGCCAACTTTTTATCCAAAACCACAGAACCAAAGGGGAGAGACTACTACATTCTTTGGACATTCACAGGCAGTTACGCTTCTACTTGGACAAAACCAAAGCTTTCAGAAAAACTGAGCAATTATTGGTAGCATATACTACAGGAGCACAGGGAAAAGCCATTTCAAAACAGACTATCTCAAAATGGATAGGACATTGTATACGTTTCTGCTATACTCACCATGGGAAACCTGTACCTAGCAGCATTAGATCTCACTCCACCAGGGCAACAGCCACTTCAACTGCCTACCTCAGAGGAGTACCTACCAAGGAGATTTTGGAATCAGCAACATGGAGTTCTGTGCATACCTTCACCAAGCATTACCATTTGCCTTTATACTCCAAATCCAGAGTTGGCTTCGCCACTGCTGTGCTGCAGGGCCTTATAGCCACCCCTAATGCCTTATAGAACCAGCCACCCTACCTCAGCTTTATGACTGCAGCAGTGTAGCACGATGAACATAGTACAGTTTTGTACCTACCATAAATGTAGATGTTCGAGTGTAAACACTGCTGCAGTCCGGGTTATCCTCCCTCCTTCACCTCTTACTTGCTGGTACGTACCTATGCCTTCTACCCTTTACTACATATGGGGAGTATTTGCTGGTAACTGAAAGTTGTTTGTTTTTCTTATGTATGTTTTATTAGCAATTTGAATTGCCTACCTATTTGGGGGCACCTGACATCTGGGGCAAGAAAAACTGAAGAAAATGGCGTCTGCTGCATCTTATATACCCCCGTCGCACTGACGTCAGGGTGGAGGCGACAGCAACAGACGCCGGACCAAGACTTTGGAATTCAGGCCGACTGGGGAACTGCCTGACGGCAGGATAACCCAAGTGTAATGACTGCAGCAGTGTTTACACTCGAACATCTCCATTTATGGGAGGTACAAAATGAACTCAGCTTGATTAACTGGTCACCTCTAAAAATCCCCTTCATCTCCTCTTCAAATTCACCTTTCATATTCATTAAAGTACCGAACCATATACTACTACTATGCTCTATGCTATTGCTAAAATAATGGAGAAATGCATCCAGCTTTACATTTAAATCACCTCCAGCCTTTTAATAACCTTTACTTGCCAACATGGCTTGTCTACCCCTACCACCAGCACCACAACAGCCTTATTATCCTTTATATACCATTAATATATAAACCGAATAACAATTCTCTTTTCATTCTTTTTCTTTCTAGTCTGTCAAAAGCCTGACATGGTGAATCACCAACTCCTCTCCACATACATTACAATCTCCTCTCTCTAATAATCTTGCTTTAAGCTGGTTTACTTCCTTCTGCAGAATCGGAAACAAAGCTGTTTTATGGAACAACAATCTTCGAACTTCTCCCTACCACTTTAGGAGTACCTCAGGGTTACTTACTACTACTGCAATACTATCCCTTCTCACCACCCAAAAAGATACCAATGCTCTCCACCCTGATCATATACCTGTACTGAAGAAATTTGATAGTCTCTGTTTTCACCTTTTGAACTTACTACTGAAAATGGACATGTATCCAGTTGGTCAAATAAAATAAATAATAAATACTTTAGCTGATGTCAGCAAAAAAAGGGTAAATGCCAACCGGGCGCCAGATACCCCATAAAGACACGCATGACCGCTGTGTTTATTGCTTAAACTGGGAGCATGATCACAACGCTTGCTGTATCTGCCAGTCTTTCATTCCTAAGATCCTTCGCAGCTGTCTGGTCACACTAAATCTCTACCTGGAAAACAAACAGCTTAAAAAATTGGCTCTTAGGTTGGCTCCCGTCTCGGAGGCCTCTACTGAACCTCCGCAAAAGGCCAAGTTTCCTAGGCCCTCTTCCTCTGCCGCTCTATTGGTCGCCCCACCAGCTACCGATTTAGGAGTTGAGGGACGTCAGTGCCTGTCTAATTCTATGGCGACCTTGGTGGAAGCCGCTTCACAGTTGACTACCGGCATGGTGTTCTTAGTGTTTCACTGTTGCAGTCATCACAGTTGAGTTATCTGCCTGCAGGTAGCCCTCAGTCGAACCGAATACCAGAGTCTTGGGATTTCTGCATCTGATGCTGTTGCTTCTTCTATGACGTCAGGTTGTCAGGAGTATAAAACATGCAGCTGACGCTATTACATCAGCTTTTCTTGCCGAGCGGAGCCTGAAGCAGAAGCTATTCGCAAGTGCCGGTTGGCCGCCTCCTGAAATTTTCATTTTTCTAGTTTCAGACCTGAAATCTTCTAAAAGATATACCCTGTTGGGGAACCTTTTTTTCTTGCACTAACCAATGTCAGAAAAAATGAATAATTGTCTTGCCTGTGGAAAGCAAATACCTCACAGAGATTTTCATTCTTAATGCATCACCTGTTTAGGCCCAGACCACGACATTCCTCTCTGTTGGTTTTGTGCCCTGTTCAACACCCGAACTATTCGTCGTTGGGCTATTTTTGTCACTAAATTCTTTTGCTCTCATTCTCCGTATTCCGAAATGGCTTCGATAAGCCATCCAACTACCAATCTTAAGGATGAAGACAGAGACAGACCGCATAGGTCTAAAACTGCCGACACTTCCGCTAAGCTAGTCGCCAGTCCGCTGGTACTCAGTGAGGTGCTTTCACAGCCCTGATACCCGCTTCTACAGATTTGCAAACCTCTACTGAGACGCATTCTGAGTCTGGTATGCCGCGATTTGCTTTGACTATGGAACCTGCAGATGTCTTCTACCTTGGATGGGTTTAAGAGCCGCTGTGCCAGCACCGGCTTCTGAAGGTGTATTCAGGCCCTTCCGATATTCATATTAAACAGACTACTTTGTTTCAAACCAAAAGTACCGAATTTCTCAGGCCCAGAGTTCGCACTACGCCTAGGAAACCTATGACCAAAGTGCATTCTCAGGCCTCCATGCCACAGAAACAAATGCTTAGAATGGCTGAAGACCTTATTACTTTAATTAGGGGAAGGCTGCCTTCCCCCTCCGATAGACCAAGAACTGATTTTCCTTCTGATTCTTCAGATCATGAGTCCGATGACTCTGATCCTTCTAATTACCAGGACATACCTTTATCTACCTATGAGGTTCTGATGCAGAGGAGTCCATTCCCACTGCTTCCCCCACCAGAGGATTTTTCTTTCGGTGAAACCATGCATACTCTCTGAGAGCATTTTCGCTGTGAGTGCCAGGACTAGCCACAGTCCAAAAAGAGACTCGGGAATTTTTAAACTTGCCTCAGCACAGGCCTCTAGCTATCCCTCCTGTTCTGGAAATTGTGGATGATGTCTTTATGGAATCCAGTCTTACCCCTGATACTTTGCCACCAGCTCCCAGGAAACCTGACCGGTACTACAGAGTACCTGACTATCACGACTCTCACAAATTCCTATTTTAGAATCCGACTGCTTATCCAGAGTCCATTTCCCAGGGACCTAAATGCATTAAGGCTACTACAGCCAAAAGCCCTACTCTTCGGAAAGGGATTTTAGGGCTTTAGACAGATGTGGTAAGAAGGTATAATATACCTCTGCTACTCTTGCCATCAGGACTTTAAATTGCCAGTTTCACATGTTAACGTATCAGCAACATATCATGGAACTAATTAAACAAAAAATGATGATTCCTGATTTTGCAGAACATAAAGATTTACAAGAGTTAATGCATTCTGCCAACCAAGTTGGAAAACATACTTTGCAATGTGGTTTTGATACCTTAGAAGCATCTTGCAGGGCTGCTGTCACTGGGTCTGTTCTTAGAAGGCATGCTTGGCTTAAGGAACAAAACTTGCCAGACCATGTCAAAGCAAAATTACTAGATGCTCCATTAAACCATGAATGCCTGTTTGGCACTAAAGCAGAAGTCGTCCTCAAAAAATTGGAGGAAAAAGCTAAATCTATGCAAACTGTTAAAGATTTCCTACAGGTACAGCGACCTAGATTCAGTAGGCATTGGCCTTCTAAAAACTGGTCTTTTTCAGTCCCTCCCAGATCTTCTCAGTCCAAACAAGGGCAGCAGGTCACCACGACTACAGTCTCAGGGTATGCCCAAATCTAAACAATGGAGTGCTCCCACCTCAAAAACAGGGAGTAGTAAGCCACCACCTTATGGAAAAAGTTCACAATGACTTGTCCTTCATCCTTCCAAGCCTTGCCCAAGTACTTGTACCCTTAAGAGGAAAACTAGCCCTGCACGCAAAAAAACTGGGAGTGCATTACCCAGGACAGATGGATCTTGAACATTGTATCCCAAGAATACAGATTCTACTTCCACTCACTGCCAACCCCAAGCGGATGGCCAGACCTCCCCCCAAACCAGTGAGCAGAGGCCCAAAAGCAAGTACTTTCTCTTTTCAGAGTCAAGTCTATTCAACCTGTCCCAGCAGAGCAAAGGGAACAAGGTTTTTACTCCAGACTCTCTGGTACCCAGAAAAGAAAACTCTTGGCGCCCTATCCTCATCTGTCTATTCTCTACACCTTCTTGGTGGTTCCAAGATTCAAAATGTTTACTGTCCAGCAGCTGCTTCCTATTCTAGCCAAGGACTCCTGGCTAACCACCCTAGACTTAAAAGAAGCTTATCTGCACATCCCCATAAAGGAATCTTGGAGGAAATATGTATGTTTCAAAGCAGGTTATATGCACTATCAGTTCTCTGTACTTCCCTTTGGCTTATCTACTGCACCCAGGGTATTCACAAAATGCCTAGCTCCAGCCATTGCATATTGCAGGCAGATAAAAATTCAAATTTCCCATACTTGGACGATTGCCTGATTCAGGTGGACAGTCAGGATTTGCTACTTCAGCACCTGACCTTTGTAAAGAGACTTCTAACTTCACTGGGGTTTACCATCAGCCAAAAGAAATCACATCTGGTACCCAGCCAAAAGATTGTATTCCTGGGAGCAAGCTTGAACACAACTTTCCAGATGGCATTCCTCACTCCAGAAAACCAGATTTATTTGACAGACTACTTCAATCTACTGGCCACCAAAACCCAGCTATCTGCAAGAAAAATACTGCAAGCCCTAGGGTTAATGGCCTCTTGCATTCTACTAATTCCATATGCAAGACTGCATACAAGGAAACTTCAGTGGTACTTAAGTCTCTGGTGTCAACTTTCTCAGGACCTGGAAACAATGATTCCTATCATTCCTTGCCTAAGGACAGAGTTCCTTTGGTGGGCAGAGGCCTGCTGCCACAAGCGACTCCCTTTCATTCTACCCCCCCCCCCAACCGCCGCCACCGCACAAACCCTAACAGACGCATCAGACTATGCATGGGGGGCTCACATGGCAGGGAAATGCATTCAAGGCAAATGGAGCCCAAAACAATTGCACCTGCATTTCAATCAAAAAGAAATGTTAGCTGTACAGAATGCACTGACAGCCTTCAAATATCTTATTCTTCCAGGGCATCTATTGATAAAGACAGACAACACCACAGTTATGTGGTACATAAGCAGGGGGGATCCCATTCCTACCCACTCTGCAGGTTAGCCATGGCTCTCTGGAACACAGCCTTGAGCAATCAAGTGCACCTGCAAGCTCAATTCCTGCCAGGCAAACTAAATTCATTGGCAGACAACCTAAGCAGAAATCTAATGGACCTACACGAGTGGAAACTGGAACCCAAATCATTCAAGCTTCTGATCCACAGGTGGGGGGCACCCGAGGTAGAACTCTTTGCTTCACCGCCAGACTATCAATTGAGCAAATATTGCACCAGAACTCCACACAGCCAAGCATAGAAAGTGGATGCCCTGTCCTTTACATGGGAAAACCTCTGAATCTGTGCCTTTCCCCCTCTGACCCTCCTCTCGAAGATTCTACTAAAGATCAGACAGGACAAGCCAAGGACAATCCTGATTGCACCAGACTGGCCACGCCAGCACTGGTACCCCCTTTTGCGCAGTCTGACAGTAGTGCCACCATGGCACCTGCCTCAGACCCCTTCCCTGCTGTCCCAGCAGGAGGGCCAGATTTTGCATCCTCAACTGCAAACCCTGAACCTAGCAGCCTGGCTCATCCCCTGAACATATCACCTGTAATCCTCAGTAAACAGGTGATGGATGTCATCCTTGAGGCAAGGAGGCCTAGTACTAGGAAATCCTGTTCAGAAAAGTGGAAAAGGTACTGTTCTTGGAGCCAATCTCAGGGAATGGACACAACCGTGCCCAGGTTACCTCAAATACTAAATTACCCAACAGAACTGCTCCACAAAGGCCTATCCTTCTCCTCAATTAAGATTCATGCCTCTGCCATCTCAGCTCATTACAATACTAAGCCACCCCTCTTCTTTCACCCTCTGGTCAAACAGTTCCTGAGAGGAGCCAAAAATGTAAGACCCCCCAGGAGAGCTCCCACTCCAGCCTGGGACCTTAACTTTGTACTAGAGAAGCTCATGCTTCCTCCCTTTGAACCTGCAGCTACAGCAGAGTTAAAATTGCTCTCTTGGAAAACAGCTTTACTTCTAGCCATCACTTCAGCAAGAAGAGTGTCTGATTTGCAGGCCCTTATGGCCGTGGAACCCTTCATTGTCTTCCATGTGGACAGGGCTGCCCTCAGGACTTAACCCATCATTTATGCCCAAGGTGGTATCTAGTGTGGCTTTAAACCAATCCATTCATTTGCCAGCCTTTTCCCTAATCCTCAGAATAAAGGGGAAATGATCCTGCACTCCCTGGAGAAAATCTGACCAGCTGCTAGTCAGCTTTGCTACAAGGGCAGAGGGCAAGGCCATTTCAAAGCAAACCATTTCTAAATGGATAGCGCACTGCATCCATTTCTGCTACAAATATCATGGGAAACCTACTCCACAGGGGATCAGAACTCATTCCACTAGGGCTACCTCAAACTCTACAGCGTTTCTCAGGGGAGTCCCTACCATTGACATCCTGGAAGCTGCAACCTAGAGTTCTGTACACACCTTCACCAGGTATTACCACTTGCCTATCTTTTCTAAATCCAGAGCTGGATTTGCCACAGCAGTCTTACAAGGCCTTCTAGCCAGCCCTAATGCTTCTTGACTGCCTCCACCCTTCCTCAACTTTGGGAATCAACCCAAGTGTGATGACTGCAACAGTGAAACACGAAGGTCATAGTACAGTTGTGTACACTTACCATAAATGTAGATGTTCAAGTGTATTCACTGTTGCAGTCCTGCTTATCCTCCCTCCAGCCCCATGACTTTTCTATACTTTCTATATTTCCTTTTTTTTTTTTGGCCATATCTTGTAACATTGGTACTTTCTTTTTACTGGGGGTGTTCCACACCATGTAATTGCTTCCTATTTTTGGGGGCTTCTGACATTTGGGGCAAGAAAAATTGATGTAGTGGCATCGGCTGCGTGTTTTATACCCCTGATGACCTGACGTCATGGAAGAAGCGACAGCATCTGACGCAGAAATCCCAAGACTCTGGTATTCAGGCCGACTGAGGGCTACCTGCAGGCCGATAACCCAAGTGTGATGACTGCAACAGTGAATACACTCTTAACATCTACATTTATGGTAAGTGTACACAACTGTACATGTTCATCGTGTTGCACTGCTGCAGTCATCACACTTGGGTTATCCTGCCGTCAGGCGGTCCCGCAGTCGGCCCGAGTTCCAAAGTCTTGGTCCGGCGTCAGTTGCTGTCGCTTCTTCCCTGACATCAGTGCACAAGGGGTATATGAGGCATCCAATGCCATTTTCTCCAGTCTTTCTTGCCGTGCAGTGCCCGAAGCAGAAGCAGTTCGCAAGTGCCGGTCGGCCGACTCCTGAGATTTTCAAATCGAATTTCAGACCAAAGTCTTCAATAAAGCTAAGTACCCTGTTGGGGAACCCTTTTTTGCCTCAGTCCGATGTCAGAAAAAGTTAACAATTGCTTTTCTTGTGGGAAGCAAATACCTCAGAAGGGCTTTCATTCTTACTGTATTCCTTGCCTAGGCCCAGACCATGACGTCACAGGTTGTCAGTTTTGTGCTAGGTTTAATAAACGAACTATCAAACGTCTGTTCGATTTTGCCTGACATTACTTTGGTAGGAAATTTAATTATACCATGCTGTCGGAGCAACCGACGACCGGCATGCATAAAAAACGCAAGGATAAGGATAGGCAGCCTAGACCCAAACCAGACTCCGAGGCCTTGGTTGGACTTGTCGCCGGTTCTCCGGTTTTCAGTGAGGCGCCTTCGCAGCCCCTGACGACCGCTGAATTAGAACCCCAGACGGCTTCTGGTTCACAAGCGGAGAGTACTAGGCCGATGCAGCCTTCTTCTTTAGGCCCTTCCGACTACATAGCAGAAGGAGATTCCGGTACAGTAGAAACGCCTTCGGTTGCAGAAAGTGTCTTCAGACCGACTACACTCACCATTAAATCTGATGCTAAGCTTAAAACTCCATTAAAAACTAAAAAGACTGTACATCAGTCTCCAGCACAAGTCCCCATGCCTAAGAAACAAATGCTTAAGATGGCTGAAGATTTAATTACCCTAATCAGGGGTTCCCATCCCCCTCCTGAAAAAAGGCCAAGACAAGTGGAGGATTATGCTTCCTCTGACCAGGTTTCAATTTCCTCAGATTCTTCTTGGGTTGGGAGGGTGGCCTAATGGTTAAGGTGTTTGCCTTACAAACACAAGGTGCAGGGTTTGAGTCTCACAAGGGATAATTGGCTAGGCTTAAAATGGCTCGCAAGGGCAACTAGCCTAGTACTAATCTATTAATCTATAATCTATTCTGAGGAACAGGAATACTCTTTTCCCACTTATGAAGATTCTGATGATGAAGAGTCTATTCCCTCAGCATCTCCTCCAGAAGACTACTCCTTTGAGGAAACTTTACATACCATGAGGGAACATTTCCACTGGGAAGGCCGGGATTATTCTGATTCTAAGAAAAGGCTCCGAGAGTTCCTTTTACTTCCCCAGCACAGACCACTTGCTATCCCTCCTGTGTTAGACATTGTGGATTATGTTTACCTAGAATCTAGTCTTAACCCAGACTCTCTACCTCCTGCTCCAGCCAAACCAGACAGATACTACAGAGTCCCTAACTCACACAAATTCTTATATAAAAGCCTTGTTGCTGACCCATAAACAATTTCCCAGGGTCCCAAAGGGGTTAAGGCCACTATTGCTAAAAATCCTGTACCCTCTGAAAGGGATTCCAGAGCACTAGATAGATGGGGAAAGAAGGTATACACTTCAGCTACTCTAGCTATGAGATTCAGCTACTCTAGCTATGAGAGCCTTAAATTGCCAGTTTCACATGCTAAAATATCAGCAATTTCTAATGTCTCAATTAAAACAAAAAATGAGCACACATTCAAAGCAGCCTGATTTCAAGGAAATGCAGGATCTGTTACATGCAGCTGAACAGGTGGGCAAACATACATTACAATGTAGATTTGATTCATTGGAAGCTTCCTGTAGAGCAGCAGTGACTGGGTCTGTTATACGTAGACATTCTTGGCTAAAAGAACAAACCCTGCCTGATCATGTTAAAGCAAAGTTATTGGATGCACCTTTACAGCAGGATGTTTTATTTGGTGTAAAGGCAGAGGAGGGTTTAAAGAAAATGGAGGGTAAGGCAAAATCTATGCAGACGGTCAAGGATTTTTTACAGGTTCAACCCCCTCTGTTCAGCAGAAATTGGCCAACAAAAAACTGGTCCTTTCCAGCATCTGACAGACCACAGATGGGCAAATACAGACGCCCAAGGGGCAGAGGTCAGTCACAAGGCCCTTACAAACCTTGCCAATGGGGTACTGCTACGCAGAAAGGAGGAGAAGACAGGCCCCAAGCTAACAGAAGACAAACACAATGACTTGACCCTCAGACTGCCAAGCAAATCTCTCTTGGCAGCTCCCTTGGGAGGAAAATTATCACTTTTTGCAGACAACTGGCACATCATTACAAAAGACAAATGGGTCCTAAACATTGTTTCACAAGGATACAGATTCCACTTTCACACCTTGCCAAGGATAAAAGGAATGCCAAACCTGCCACCAAATCAATGGGTGGAGGCACTAAAGCAAATTACAGCTCTCATGGACATGAGAGCCATTCAACAGGTACCTACACAGGAGCAAGGACAAGGATTTTACTCGAGACTCTTTCTAGTCCCCAGAAAGGACAAAGCCTGGAGACCCATTCTGGACCTTTCAGTTCTAAACAACTATCTCCAAGTACCCAAATTCAGGATGCTAACACTACAGCAGCTTCTTCCCATGCTGGGCAAGAAGGCTTGGCTAGTAACGTTGGATCTCAAGGAGGCATACCTGCATGTCCCTATCAGACAAAATTGCAGAAGATACCTCCGTTTCATTGCAGGTTCAACTCATTATCAATTCTCTGCACTGCCCCTTGGCTTATCTACTGCGCCCAGGGTCTTCATAAAATGCCTGGCACCAGTAATTGCATACTGCAGACAGAGGAATTCAAATTTACCCATACCTGGACGACTGCCTTATTCAAGCAGAAAGCAAGGACATTCATTTAAAGCATCTGGCGTTTGTTAAACACCTTTTAAGTTGCCTAGGGTACACAGTAAACGAAAAGAAATCAAAACTAGTGCCCTCACAGAACACAACATTCCTGGGTGCCAGCTTGAATACAACGGCCCAGATGGCTTATCTCACGCCAGACGAGCAACAACAGCTGACTCAGTATTTCAAAATGATGGCAACAAAGACCCAACTCCCTGCAAGAAAAATTCTGCAGGCCTTGGGATTCATGGCATCTTGCATACTCCTAATACCATTTGCAAAACTGCATATGAGGAAATTACAATGGTACCTGAAGAGCGTATGGACACAGCACAGCCACAGCTTGGAAACAATGATACCACTCATTCCCTGCCTTCAACAGGAGTTCCTATGGTGGGCACAGGCATGTCACCTCCACAAGGGTCCGCCTTTTACCTTGCCCACAGCCAGGCAAACTATAACAACAGATGCATCGGACTATCCCTGGGGAGCACACATGGCAGGACAGTGCATTCAGGGCAAATGGAGCACAGATCAAAGGCATCTGCATATCAATCAAAAAGAAATGCTAGCTGTACAGAATGCTCTAACAGCGTTCAAGGACCTCTTACATCCTGGTCAACTCCCAATAAAGACAGACAATACCACAGTTATGTGGTACATAAGCAGGGGGGCACACCCTATGCAGGCATGCAATGACCTTGTGGAACACAGCACTGACTTACCAAGTTCAACTACAAGCACAATTCCTACCAGGAAAGAAAAAACACATTGGCAGACGACCTAAGCAGAAACATCATGGAGCCCCACGAGTGGAAAGTGGATCCACAAGTATTTGCAATGATGACTCAAAAATGGGGATGCCCAGACATAGATCTGTTTGCCAACCCCCAGAACTACCAACTTCGAAAATTTTGCACAAGGACATTCCACCCACTAGCTTGGAAGGTGGACGCCGTCTCATTCAGTTGGAAAACATTAACAGTGTATGCCTTTCCTCCACTGCCTCTTCTAGCAAAGGTGCTGCTGAAAGTCAGATTAGAGAGGCCACAAATGATACTTATTGCTGCAGACTGGCCACGCCAACACTGGTATCCAGTACTAAGGAACATGGCCCACGGCCCACCATGGATTTTACCCCAAATTCCTCACCTGCTCACTCAGCAAAACAATCAGATTCTACACAGCCAGCTCAAGACTTTAAATCTGGCTGCATGGCAAATTACCTAAACAACCAGCCAACACCTCTATCTAAAGCTGTTATGGATGTCATTTTGGAGGCCAGGAGGCCCAGCACCAGGAAAGCCTATTCAGACAAATGGAAAAGATTTTGCGCATGGAACCAGGCTAGAGGCCAAAATCCCCTTGTTCCAAACATTCCTCAGATTATACAATACTTAACTGAGATGTTGCACAAAGGACTTTCTTTTTCATCTATTAAGATGCACGCCTCAGCGATTTCAGCTCACTACAACATGGATCCTCCTTTATTTTCACATCCACTCCTAAGACAGTATCTCAGAGGGGCTAAGAACATAAGACCGCCCAGGAGAGCACCAACACCAACTTGGGATCTCAACTTTGTTCTGGAAAAGCTGACACTACCGCCCTTTGAACCAGCTATTTCAGCAGAGTTAAAGTTTCTATCATGGAAAACTGCTCTGCTACTAGCAATAACTTCAGCTACAAGAGTCTCAGAGCTACAGGCCCAAATGGCAGTGGAGCCTTTCCTCATTTTTTATCAAGACAGAGTCGCTTTACGGACTAACCCTTCCTTTATTGCCAAAGGTGGCATCCAGTGTGGCCCTAAACCAAACCATTCATTTGCCCACCTTTTTCCCAAACCCCCAGAACAAAGGAGAAAGACTTCTGCACTCTTTGGACATTCACAGGCAATTACGTTACTACTTGGATAAAACTAAGGCTTTCAGAAAATCTGACCCGCTCTTTGTATCCTATGCTACAGGATCACAAGGAAAAGCTATCTCAAAACAGACCATTTCAAAATGGATAGGGCATTGCATACATTTCTGTTACACACATCATGGGAAACCGGTACCTGCTACCATTAGGTCCCACTCCACCAGGGCTACAGCTACATCAACAGCCTTTCTCTGGGAGGTACCAACCAAGGATATTTTGGAAGCTGCAACTTGAAGTTCAGTGCGTACCTTCACCAAGCACTATCACTTACCTGTTTACCTTAAGACTAGAGCTGGTTTTGCCACTGCAGTTCTGCAGGGCCTACTAGCTTCTCCAAACCCTGTTTAACTCCACAACCCATCCGTAGCTTTGGGATTCAACCCAAGTGTGATGACTGCAGCAGTGTAACACGAACATAGTACAGTTTTGTACCTACCTTACTATCTGATACAACCTTTGTGGTGTATTTGCTTATAACTGAAGGTATTATTTGTATTTTCTGTACATGTTTCATTGGCAATATGTATTGCCCACCTACTAGGGGGCATCTGACATGTGGGGCAATAAAAACTGAAGAAAATGGCGTTGGATGCCTCTTACATATCCCTGGCGCACTGACGTCAGGGAAGAAGCGACAGCAACCGACGCCGGACCAAGACTTTGGAACTCGGGCCGACTGCGGGACCGCCTGACGGCAGGATAACCCAAGTCTGGTGACTGCAGCAGTGTGAACACTCGAACATCTACATTTATGGTAGGTACAAAACTGTACTTTTCCCGGAGTCAACCTAGACACTGGCTACCGCCGAGGTCGAGAGGGAACCGGACACAGCCAGGCCTCCAGCCGGGATCCCGCCACCAGACACTGCTACTGTTAGCCAGGCAATCCGACTCCAGGCCCAATTCTAATCTACCCCAGTCAAAAAGAAACAAAAAACTAAACATCTGGCGACACCCGCAGAAGGCCTGCCTGAATGGCAGTACTTCATCACTTCCTTAATGCAGGCCTTTTTGGCCCTTAGGCCTAGAGCCTCTTCTCCAGCTACCCTTTCTCTGCTTAGCCCTAGGCCTGCCTCTGCTTCTTCTTTCCCACCACTTGCCTTACAAGAGAGGGAAGAAGAGCAAGAGACCTATTTTTCCTCTTCTGAGGAATACATTTCTCTCCCTACCCAAGTAGCCTCCCCACAAGAGTATTATTCACCAGATGATGAATCTATTGAGGGAGACCCCCCGAGGATATCACCTTTGGTGAAACCATCACCAAAATGAAAGAATACTTTAAATGGGACACCTCACAAATGTCTGACACTTGAGGTATTTTGGGCTTTTACAAGTGGAATCTCCCTCCCTTTCTGTGATTCCACCTGTCATTCTTGCCTGTTTAGATGCCTTTGCCTCTGCATCAAAGACACCAGATTCTCAGCCACCTGCCCCTTAGAGGCCAGACCGGTTCTACAAGGTGCCTGATTACCAAAAATTCTTTGTCAAGCCTCCCTTGGCAGATCCTGCTTTGATTGCCATTTCACCAGATAAACAATCCAGACTCATTTCCTCTGCCTCTCTCTTACCTATGGACAAAGACAGCAAAACAATGGATAGAACTGGAAAGAAGGTCTCCACTTTTTCCACATTGGCCTTTAAGACCCATCAACTATCAAACCCATATGACCAGATGTGCTTTGGACCTGGTCTGTCAAGCCAGTGCTCTGCTGGCTGCTACTTCTGACTTCCCCATAAAAGCTGACGTCTCTTCCATACTCTCTCTGGCTGTCCAAGTAGCCAGACACTCAATTAGATGCAGCTATGATGCTGCAGTGGCCTCTGCATGCTCTGCAGCATCTGCCTCTTTTCTCAGGAGATACTCCTGGCTTCGTCTGCAACACTTACCAGAAGACCAAGTCTAAAATCTTAGATACCCCCCTGGACCCTAATTTCCTGTTTGGCAAACAATCAGCAGACCTGTTCAAAAATCTGCAGGAAAAGAGTAAGGAATTGCAAGACATCAAGCATCTCTTTATGTCCCCAATTCCCAAATATTACAGGAATTACCCTGCCCAGATCACATTTGTCAGATAAAACCCGTGCTCTGCTGGACCTACCTCTTCCAGACAAAGAGGAGGAACCAGAAGACAAATCTCTACAAGGCCAGTTGCCTCTCAGCCTCCCTCTAGACCGCCCTTTCAAGACACAGGAGGCCCCAACAATGTGTGGCTGCCTTGCCCTCCTTCCCCTTTCCGCCTGTCTCTCTCACTGCCTCCCCTTATGGAAAACCATCACCACAGACAGATGGGTTCTGGCTATTATTCAAAAAGGATACTTCCTCTTTTGGAAAAAAAGGCCACCCTTAAGGGATGTCCCCTTTCCCCCAAAAAAATCACACACCTCTCCCCACAGGTTCTGACAGACCTTTTGAACTTAGGCACAATAGAACCTGTCCCTCCAGGACAGGAAGGAAAGGGCTTCTATTCAAGACTTTTCCTGGTCCCCAAAAATGGACCATGGGGACCCACATGGAAACCCATTCTAGACCTTTCCTTTCTAAACCTTTTCTTAAAAGTGCCCACCTTCAGAATGTTGTCCCTTCCAAGTTTACTCCCTCTCATACTGGCCAAGGCTTTTATGGCCACACTCGACCTGAAAGAAGCCTACTTGCACATACCCATTCTACCCTCCCACAAAAAAATTTTGTTTCTCTGGACCCTCCTCTCAGTTCCAATTTACTGCTTTGCCCTTTGGTTTGTCCACTGCCCCCAGTGTGTTCACAAAATGTTTGGCACCTGCCCATTGCTATGGCAGAACACAGGGGATTTAGATTTATCCCTACCTAGACAACATCTTGATCCTAGCAGACTGTAAAGAAACCCTATTAATCCATCTAGAGTCCACCATGTGCCTACTTTAATGTCTGGGGTTCACCCTCAACCTCCCAAAATCATCCTAGATACCAGAACAAGACATATTTCTGGGTTGCAGGATAAAAATGGACATAATGAAAGCTTTTCTTCCCCAGGACAAGGTCAGCTCCCTGACCTCCCATTTCAAAGCCCTGCTGCAGACCCAAATAACTGCAAGGCAATTTCTAAGGACCCTGGGCCTAAAGGCAGCCACCATTCCCATGCTTCCACTAGCCAGAATGCACATGCGAAAGCTACAGTGGTATTTAAATAAACGTTTGGTCTCATTTGGTCTCAACACCAACATCCTCTAGAGCAAGAAATCGCTCTTCTGGCCTGCCTAAAGGCAGAAATAATTTGGTGGATTCAGCAAGTCCAGCTCAAAATGGGCCTTCCTCTGCAGCCTCCTCTCCCAACCCAGGTTATACATACAAATGCTTCAGACTCAGGATGGGTTGCCACAATGGCATCATACAGGGTCCAATCAAAGTGGCACCCTTCCTTAAGGAGCAAATAGATCAATGTGAGGGAAATGACAGCAGTCCTTGCACTGAAAACCTTCAGCCCTCTCCTACTACCAGGTGTTCTCCAAATAATAACAGACAACACCACAGTTATGTAGTACATTGACAAGCAGGGTGGAACAAAAGCGTGCCACCTGTGCATACTAACCTTACTAATATGGGACCTAGCCTCTTGACACAACTTGTCCCTGCAGGCATCCTTTATCCACTCGCAGGACAACAAACAAGCAGACAGTCTAAACAGATAAAAAATAGGACATCCCCTCCACCGCACGAATGGATGTTTGACAGGAATGTCTTCCTAGACGTTGTGCAGCGGTGGGGCACTACTCTAGACTTGTTTGCCGTTGCCCAGAACAGACAACTGCAACCCTTTTGCTCCAAGACCTACTCCCCTCTACCTTGGAGAGTAGACGCTTTCACCATTTCTTGGAAGGGAAGGTTTCTATATACCCTTTCCTACTTTCCCACTAATTCAGAAAGTCCTCCTGAAAATCAGGAGACACCAACCCAAAATCTTGTTGGTGACTCCCTACTAGCCAAGGCAGCACTGGTTTCCCCTACTTCTCAATGTAGCCAAGGGCAGTCACCACGAGTTACCCCACAAGGTGGACCTTCTGACACAACAAAAGGAGAAGCCTCATCCACCCACACTTACAGATGTTTTCACTGACACTGTGGGTGATAAACTTATAATTCCCTTCAGGCACCACTATTCAGAGGACGTGCTTTCAGTCCTGAGGAGTCCAGGAAACCTATTACAAGAAAATCATACTTGGCTACGTGGGAAAGATTTACAAAATGGTGTGTGGACGAGGGCAGGGATCCATGCATCGCAAATCCCCCCCCTAGTTCTTGCATGTGTGTGTGTCAACTAGTAAAGGGCTGACTCTCTCACTCTTCAGTGAAAGTCCACCAATCACAGCCTGCCTGCCACTAGACCCTCCCCTACTAGCCAGGCTCGACGTGAAACTATTCTTAAAAGGGGTCTTGCACATCAGACCTCCAAGAAAGCCCATCCCACCTCTCTGGGACCTTAACTTCATTCTGGAAAAACTAGCCCAGTCTCTATTTGAACCTGCTAGTGTGGCTACTCTGCATATGTGCACATGGAAGATGGTACTGCTTGTGGCCATAACTTCAGCCAGAAGAATGTCTGAATTACAGGCCCTAATGGCCTGCCCCCCCCCCCCCCCCCCATACACTACCTTCCACAAGGACAGGGTAACTCTAAGAACTAACCCTTCCTTCATGCCAAAGGTGGTCAGTGATCTCCTCTTAAACCAAAGGTGGTCAATGACCTCTCCTTAAACCAATCTGTTCATCTTCCCACCTTCTACACCTCTCCTACCAATGATGGTGAGAGAGTACTCCACTCCCTGGATGTACAGACAGCTAAAATTTTACCTAGACAAAACAAAATCCATTAGAAAATCCAATCAACTCTGTTTCCTTCCACCCCAGGGCAAGGCAGTCTCCAAACAAACCATTGCATGTTGGATTAGAAAAGCCATTTGCCTTTGTTATTCACACCATGGCAAAAAGCTCCCACAGGGAGTCAAGCTCACTCCACCAGGGCATTTGCAGCCTCCAAAGCCTTTTTAAAAGGCCTGGACACAGCTTTCATACTGGCAGCAGCCACATGGTCCACCGTTTACACTTTCACCAAACAATACAAGTTAGACAGTGTCTCCAGAGCATGTGCAGGATTTGCCAGGGCAATCCTGCAGGGCTTTGTGAAATTAGCCTCTTCTACCTCCACACCTTCCTTCCAACTAAGCTGTGGTACTCTCCCACACTGGTTTAATTATCCAGAAATGTCGTCTGATAGCCATCTGACTACCAGAGTTCACAAAAAACACAAAGAAAAGGAGAGAGATAGACAACTAAGGCCCAAAACCGACGACAAAGCTTCTCCTAAGCCAGTCGCCGGTTCTCATTGAGGCGCTTTCGCAGCCCCTAACGCCCGCTACCGACTCCCACGTGGAGTCAGCCATGCCACTTTAAACTCGAGGTATTGGAGCCTCGGATACTATTCCTTCAGATGGGTCCGGAGCCGCTGAGCAGGCGCTGGCTTCTGAGGGTGTAGTCAGACCTAAGCATCTTTACATTAAACCAACCTCAGCTTCAAAGGCAAAGACTAAAGCACCTTCTAAAGCAAAGAAACAAACATAAGAGCCACGTGGACAGGCCTCTATGCCCAAAAAACAGATGCTCAAAATGGCCGAAGACTTAATCACCTTGATCAGGGGTTCCCATCCCACTACTGATAAGAGGCCTAGGCAAGAGACTGACTATGAATCTTAAGATCAGGTTTCTGTTTCTTCTGATTCCTCTTCTGATCAGGAATATTCTCTTCCCCCCTATGAGGATTCTGATGCTGAAGAATCTATACCTTCAGCTTCTCCTCCAGAGGACTATTCATTTGGGGGGAAACCTTGCATACCATGAGGGAGCATTTCCACTGGGAGAGCCAAGATTTTTCTGAATCTAAAAAGAGGCTCAGGGATTTCCTTTTACTACCTCAACACAGGCCACTAGCCATTCCACCTGTGTTAGATATTTTAGATGTGTTTTCGGAGTCAAGTCTTACCCCTTACTCTTATCTCCAGCACCTGTTAAGCCTGACAGATATAACAGGGTTCCTGACTCTCATAAATTCATTTTTAAGAACCCTGCTGCAGACCCAGAAACTATTTCACAGGGTCCCAAAGGAGTTAAGGCTTCCGCTGCAAAAAACCCAACCCCCTCTGACAGAGATTCTAGGGCACTGGTTAGATGTGGAAAAAAGGTTTACTCATCTGCTACCTTAGCTGTAAGGGCCTTAAGCTGTCAGTTTCATATGCTCAAATATCAGCAACATGCTATGGCATTGCTTAAACAGAAAATGTTATTAAACTCTGAATGTGCAGAAAACAAGGAAATGTGGGATTTATTGCATGCAGCTGAACAAGTTGGAAAGCGTACTTTGCAATGTGGTTTTGATTCTTTGGAGGCCTCCTGCAGGGCCGCAGTTATGGATTCTGTAATTAGGAGGCATGCTTGGTTAAAGGAACAAAATCTGCCTGATCATGTCAAAGTTAAATTATTAGATGCACCTTTACAGCATGATTCTTTGGTGTTAAGGCAGAGGAGGAGGTAAAGAAAATGGAGGACAAAGCTAAATCTATGCAAACTGTCAAAGATTTTTTACAAGTACAGCCACCTAGGTTTATTAGACACTGGCCTACAAAGAATTGGTCCTTTCCTGTGTCAGACCTCAAAGGAGCAGATCCAGACGCCCGAGAGGCAGATCACAGCTGCAAGGTTCCTACAGGTCAAAGCAGTGGGGTGCTTCTACCTCCAAAGCTGGAGAAGACAAATCACAACCATACAGAAAACAGCCCCAATGACTTCCCCCTGCCTGCACCAAGCACTTATCTCCTGGCAGCACACTTAGGGGGGAAATTAGCTCTTTTTTTCTCAAAATTGGCACATTATAACCCAAGACAAGTGGGTTCTAAATATCGTCTTACAAGGGTACAAGTTCCATTTCCATACCCTGCCAAAGGCAAACTGCTGGCCAGATCTGACAAAAAAAAATCAATGGGCAGAGGCACAACAACAAGTTTCATCCCTCATGGACATGGGGGCCATTCAGCAAGCACCAGAGCAAGAGCAGGGACAAGGATTTTACTCAAGACTGTTCCTGGTACCCAGAAAGGACAAGACCTGGAGACCAATACTGGATCTATCTATTCTCAACATATTCCTGGACATACCAAAATTCAAGATGATGACTTTGCAGCAGCTTCTGCCCATGCTGGGCAAGAACGCTTGGCTGGTGACTCTAGACCTAAAGGAGGCATACCTGCATGTCCCAATCAGACAGTTATGCAGAAGATTCCTTAGATTCAAGGCTGGCTCAATGCATTACCAATTCTCTGCACTGCCCTTTGGCTTATCTACTGTGCCCAGGGTCTTTACAAAGTGCCTGGCACCAGTAATTGCATTCTGCAGACAGAGGAATACAAATATATCATTACTTGGACGACTGCCTAATTCAAGCAGAGAACAAGGAAATTTTTCTACAGCATCTGGCGTTTATGAAAAGACTTCTAACATGCCTAGGGTACACAGTCAACGAAAAAAACAAAAAACAAAACTAGTACCCACACAAGAGATAATATTCCTGGGTGCAAGCTTAAATACAACTGCCCACATGGCTTATCTCACGCCAGACAAAGGCAACTGACTACCTATTTCAAAATATTGGCAACAAGGGCCCAGTTATCTGCAAGAAAAATTCTGCAGGCTTTGGGCTTCATGGCATCCTGCATCCTACTAATTCCATATGCAATACTGCATGGAGGAAACTTCAATGGTACCTAAAAAGTGTTTGGACTCAACATTGCCACAGCCTGTAAACAATGATTACTCTCATTCCCTGCCTACAACAGGAGTTTTGATGGTGGGCAAAGGCTTGTCACCAAAACAAGGGACAGCCATTCACATTACCCCCAGAAAGGCAGACACTAACAACAGATGCATGAGATTATGCCTGGGGGGCCCACATGGCAGGAAGAGGCATTCAGGGCACATGGTCCACAACCCAAATGCATCTACATATCAATCAAAAAGAGATGCTAGCTGTTCAGAATGCCTTGACAGCCTTCAAGGACCTACTTCATCCGGGACAACTACTGATAGACAACACCTTGGTCATGTGGTATATAAACAAGCTGGGGGGCACACATTCTTACCCCCTTTGCAGACTAGCCATGACTTTGTGGGACAAAGCATTAACTTACCAAGTAAATCTGCAGGCACAATTCCTGCCAGGAAGTAAAAATACTCTGGCAGACGAACTAAGCAGAAACGTCATGGATCCCCACGAGAAGCAGCTGGTTCCACAAGTCTTCAGCATGATAACAAGGAAATGGGGATGCCCGGACATGGATCTATTTGCCTCCCCTCACAACTACAAAGATTCTGCACAAGGACTTATTACAGATAAGCATGGAAAGTGGACACCCTATCTTTCAGCTGGAAAAACCTATCAGTATATGCCTTTCCCCCACTGCCTGTCCTCCCCAAGGTACTCCTAGTGGTCAGACAGGAGAAGCCAAAAATTATACTGATTGCCCCAGACTGGCCCTGCCAGTACTGGTTTCCAATCCTAAAGAACTTGTCTCAATGCCCAGCTTGGACCTTACCTCAAATACCTCATCTACTGTCCCAGCAATACAATCAGATCCTGCACAGCCAACTCAGGACTTTAAACCTGGCAGCATGGCGGATAATGTAGTCATACAAAACACACCTCTCAGGAAAGCTGTGATGGATGTCATTTTGGAGGCCAGAAGGCCTAGTACTAGAAAATCTTATGCTGGAAAATGGAAGAGATTCTGTGCTTGGAACCAGGCACACGGAACTGATACAGCTGTCCCAAATATCCCTCAGATTTTGCAATACTTAACTGAGATGCTGGACAAAGGCCTATCTTTTTTCATCTATTAAAATTCATGCATCTGCCATTTTGGCTCATTACAATACAGAGCCACCAATCTTTTCTCATCCCTTATTAAAACAGTACCTCAGAGGAGCCAAAAATCTGAGATCTCCAAGGAGATCACCAGTGCCTGCATGGGACCTCAACTATGTCTTGGAAAAACTCACCCTGCCTCCTTTTGAGCCAGCTGCTACTGCTGATATAAAGTTTTTAGCTTGGAAAACAGATCTGCTCCTAGCAATAACTTTTGCAAGATGAGTTTCAGAGCTACAGGCACTCATGGCTGTGGAACCTTTTATCATTTTTTATCCAGACAGGGTTTTTCTGAGGATGAACCCAACATTTATGCCTAAGGTGGTGTCCAGTGTGGCTCTTAACCAAACTATTCATCTGCCAACCTTTTATCCAAATTCACAGATCAAGGGGGAGAGAATTCTGCATTCTTTGGATGTACACAGCTTAGATTCTACTTGGACAGAACCAAAGTTTTCAGAAAGACAGAGCAATTAGTAGTGGCATATGCTGCAGGATCACAAGGAAAGGCTATCTCAAAGCAGACTATTTCAAAGTGGAGAGGCCACTGCATTCGTTTCTGCTACTTACACCATGGCAAGCCAGTGCCTAAGGGCATTAGGCCACATTCAACCAGAGCTGCAGCCACTTCAGCAGCCTTTCTCAGGGGAGTACCAACCAAGGACATTTTAGAGGCTGCTACTTGTTGTTCAGTGCACACCTTTACAAAGCACTATCATCTGCCACTCTACTCTAAATCCAGGGCCGGCTTTGCCACAGCAGTTCTGCAGGGCCTCATAGCCGCTCCTAATGCTTTTTAGCTCCAGCCTCCCATCCATAGCTTTGGGACTCTACCCAAATGTAATGACTGCAACAGTGAAACACGAAGAACATAGTACAGTTGTATACACTTACCATAAATGTAGATATTCGAGTGTATTCACTGTTGTAGTCCAGGTTACCCACCCGCCATCCCCCTTTTTTCTGATGGAACCTATCTTTCCTTCTCTGGTTTATACAAACTATGTGGTGTATTTGCTGGTAGATGAAGGTAAAGTTTATATTGGTGCATGTTTTTTATATATATATAAAAATTGGCTACCCTTTTAGGGGGCACCTGACATCTGGGGCAAGAAAAACTAAAGAAAATGGCGTCTGCCGCATCTTTTATACCCCTGACAACCTGACTTCAGGGAAGGGGCGACAGCAGCTGACACAGGACCCAGGACTTTGGAATTCAGGCCGACTGAGGGCAACCTGCCAGCAGGATTACCCTAATGTTATGACTGCAACAGTGAATACACTCAAACATCTACATTTATGGTAAGTGTACACAACTGTACTTTTCTCCGGTACTCAGTGAGGTGCTTTCACAGCCACTGATACCCGCTACTTCAGATTCGCAGGCCTCTACTGAGACACATTCAGAGTTCGGTATGCCGCGAGATGCTTCAACTGTGGAACCTGCAGATGTCTCTACCTTTGGTGGGTCTGGATCCGCTGTGCAGGCACCGGCTTCTGAGGGTTATTCAGGTCTACTGACTTGCATATTAAACCAATGCCATCATCATCTTCAAGGCCTAAAACTCGATCCATGCCTAGAAAACCAACGCCCAGACCGCATGGTCAGTTCTGTCTCCCTGAAAACAAATTATAAGAATGGCTGAAGACCTTATTACTTTAATCAGGGGAAGCCACCCTTCCCCCTCTAAGAGACCTAGGACTGAGTTTGCTTATGATTCTTCTGATCAGGACTCTGAAATTTCTGTTTCCTCTGATGACCAGGATTTACCCTTATCTACCTATGAGGATTCTGATGCAGATGACTCTATCCCCTCTGCTTCCCCTCCAGAGAATTTCTCTTTTGGTGAAACCTTGCATACTCTTAGGGAGCATTTCCACTGGGAAAGTCAGGATTACTCTGACTCTAAAAAGAGGCTTAGGGATTTCTTACTCCTGCCCCAACACAGGCCTTTAGCTATTCCCCCTGTACTGGCCATTGTTGATGCCTTTTCAGAATCTCGCCTGGCCCCTGATTCTTTACCTCCTGCTCCCAGAAAACCAGATAGATATTTCAGGGTTCCTGACTCTCACAAGTTTCTCTTTAAAAATCCTACTGCAGATCCTGAGACCATTTCACAGGGACCCAAGAGCATTAAGGCTACTACTGCCAAAAATCCTACCCCCTCTGATAGAGATTTCAGGGCGCTGGATAGATGGGTTAAAAAGGTATACACTTCTGCAACCTGGCCATCAGGGCTTTAAACTGCCAGTTTCATATGTTAAAGTATCAGCAGCATATTACTGGATTGCTTAAACAGAAAATGATGTTGATTCCTGACTGTGCTGAAAATAAAGATTTACAGGATTTAATGCATTCTGCTGAACAAGTTCGAAAACATACTTAGCAATGTGGTTTTGATTAACTAGAGGCATCTTGCAGGGCTACTGTCACTGGGTCTTTGCTTAGAAGGCATGCTTGGCTTAAGGAGCAGTCTTTGCCAGATCATGTTAAAGCTAAATTGCTGGATGCTCCCTTTAACCAAGACAGCCTGTTTGGCAACAGAGCAGAAGTAGTACTTAAAAGATGGAGGAAAAAGCTAAATCTATTCAAACTGTTAAAGATTTCCTGCAAGTACAGCCTCCCAGATTCAGTAGGCTTTGGCCCTCTAAAAATTGGTCCTTTCCTGCCTCTTCCAGGCCTTCTCAGTTCAGACCCAGAACCAGCAGAACTCCCAGGCTTCAGTCCCAAGGTACTCACAGGACCAAGCAGTGGGGAGGGCTCCCACTTCCAAAGCAGGGAGTGGTAAGACTCCCCCCTATGGTAAACTGCCTCAATGACTTAACTTTAAATCTTCCAAGCCCTGCACAATTGACTGTTCTTTTAGGGGGAAAGATTGCCCGGCAGGCAAAACATTGGGAACTCATTAGCCAGGACAAATGGGTTTTAAATATAGTTTCCCAAGGATACAGATTTCACTTTCACTCCTTACCAACCCCAAATGGTTGGCCAGATCTACCCCCAAATCAGTGGGCAGAGGCTCAAAAGCTAATGCTTTCTCTCTTAAGCATCAGGGCTATTCAACCTGTTCCAGAAGAGGAAAGGGGACAAGGTTTCTACTCAAGACTTTTCCTGGTGCCCAGAAAAGACAACTCCTGGAGTTTCTATCCTGGCCCTCTATCCTAAAAACATTTTTGGTGATCCCAAAATTCAGGATGCTAACTCTTCACCAGCTGCTTCCTATGCTAGGCAAGGATGCCTGGTTGGCAACACTGGATTTAAAAAGCCTACCTACACATCCCAATAAGGGAATCTTGCAGAAGATACCTACGCTTCAAAGCAGGTTACATGCACTATCAGTTCTCTGCACTACCCTTTGGCTTATCTACTGCGCCCAGGGTATTCACAAAGTGCCTAGCTCCAGTCATTGCATTTTGCAGGCAAAGAAATATCCAAATGTATCCATACCTGGACGATTGTCTAATTCAGGCAGAACGACAAGACATACTATTGAATCATCTGGCATTTGTACAGCAATTGCTAACTTCTGTGGGGAACGCCATAAACAAAAAGAAATCACATCTGGTACCCTGCCAACAAATTGTATTCCTCGGAGCAAGCTTGAACACAAATTCCCAGATTGCCTTCCTCACACCAGAAAAACAAGTTCATTTGGCAGCCTACTTCAAACTACTGGCCACAAAGACCCAGCTTATCTGCAAGGAAAATACTGCAAGCCTTGAGGTTCATGGCCTCCTGCATTCTCTTAATTCCATATGCAAGACTGTATATGAGGAAACTACAATGGTATCTAAAAAGCCTATGGTGTCAACATTCTCAGGATCTAGAAGCAATTATTCCTATCATACCTTGTCTACAGATGAGAGTTCCTTTGGTGGGTAGAGGCCTGTCACCAAAACAAGGGACTGCCATTCACTCTACCCCCACCTCCCAAACCCTAACAACAGACGCATCAGACTATGGATGGGGGGGGGGGGCGCTCACTTGGCAGGGAAATGCATTCAGGGCAAATGGAACCCAAGTCAAATGCACCTGCATATCAATCAAAAAAAATGGTAGCTGTGCAGAATGCTCTGACAACCTTCAAGCACCACATTCTTCCAGGGCAGTTAATGGTGAAGGCGGACAGCACCGCTGTTATGTGGTACATAAACAAGCAGTGGGGAACCCATTCATACCCTCTCTGCAGACTAGCCATGGCTCTGTGGAACACCGCCTTGAGCTACCAAGTGCACCTACAGGCTCGATTCCTGCCAAGAAGGCTAAATACACTGGCAGATGAGCTAAGCAGAAATCTCATGAACCCACACGAGTGGAAACTGGAACTAAAGATATTCAACATGTTGAGAAACAAATGGGGTAGCCCAGATATAGATCTGTTTGACTTCATCCAGAACTACCAATTGGAAAAATTCTGCACAAAGACTCCCCACAAGCAAGCTTGGAAAGTGGATGCCATGTCCTTCACCTGGAAAGACCTATCAGTTTATGCCTTTCCCCCTCTGCCTCTCCTCTCCAAGGCACTATTAAAGATCAAACAGGACAAACCAAGGACGATACTGATTGCACCAGACTGGCCACACCAACACTGGTGTACCCCCTTTTGTGCAGTGTGTCACTGCTAGCTACATGGCACCTGCCTCAGACCCCTACCCTGCTGTCCCAGCAGGATGGCCAGATTCTGCACCCACAGCTTCAAACCCTGAACCTGGCAGCCTGGCTAATTATTGTTATCTGTTACCATCCCTCAGTAAGCAAGTGTTGGGTGTCATTCTGGAGGCAAGGAGGCCTAGTACTAGAAAATCCTGTGCTGAAAAATGGAAAAGATTCTGTTCCTGGAACCAATCTCAGGGGATGGGCAATATTTAATTGAGATGCTGCACAAGTGCCTTTCCTTTTCCTCCATCAAAATTTATGCCTCAGCCATTTCAGCTCATTACAACACAGATCCACCCCTCTTCTCCCATCCACTGCTCAAGCAGTTCCTCAGAGGGGCCAAACACTCAAGTCCACCCAGAAGAGCCCCTTTTCCAGCCTGGGACCTTAACTTTGTATTGGAAAAACTCACTCTACCTCCTTTTGAGCCAGTTGCAAATGCAGAGTTGAAATTCCTTTCTTGGAAAACAGCCTTCCTTTTAGCCATCACTTCAGCAAGAAGGGTGTCTGAATTACAGGCCCTTATGGCGGTGGAGCCTTTCATCATATTTCATGCGGACAGGGTGTCCCTCAGGACTAATCCCTCTTTCATGCCCAAGGTGGTATCCAATGTGGCCCTTAATTAGTCCATTCATTTGCCAGCCTTCTTTTCAAATCCACAGAGCAAAGGGGAATGAATACTGCACTACTTAGATGTACACGGACAACTTAGGTTTTATTTGGACAGGACTAAACCTCTCAGGAAATCTGAACTACTGCTGCTTGCATTTGCTTCAGGGGCAGAGGGGGGGAAGGCCATTTCAAAGCAAACCATTTCTAAATAGATAGGCCATTGCATTCATTTCTGCTGTAAGCACCATGGAAAACCTACCCTACAGGGGATTAGACCACATTCAACCAGAGCTGCATCTACCTCTACAGCCTTTCTCAGAGGTGTCCCTAGCAGGGACTTCCTAAAAGCTGCTACCTAGAGTTCTGTACATACCTTCACCAAGCATTACCACATTACCATTTGCCAATTTTTTTCTAAATCCAGAGCTGGCTTTGCCACTGCAGTCTTACAGGGCCTTATAGCTGTCGTAATACTAATTAATTTCTTCCTCCCATTCTTAGCTTTGGGAATCTACCCAGATATGATGAATGCAACAGTGAAACACGAAGAACATAGTACAGTTGTGTACACTTACCATAAATATAGATGTTCGAGTGTATTCACAGTTGCAGTCCTAGTTACCCTCCCTCCAGCCCCCTGATTTCTATTGGCTATACCTCTGTTCTTGCTATCTATGCTTAAAGCTTTTTGGTGTATTTGCTTTTTTGGTGGAGGTGTAACCTTGTATATATAATTGCTTCCCATTATGGGGGCACCTGACATCTGGGGCAAGAAAAACTGATGTAATGGGGTCTGCTGCATGCTTTATACCCCTGACGTCATGGAAGATGAGGCAGCAACCGATGCATGACCCAGGACTTTTTTAATCAGGCCGACTGATGGCTACTGCAAGCAGTTAACCCAAATGTGATGACTGCAACAGTGAATACACTTGAACATCTACATTTATGTTACGTGTACACAACTGTACTTTTTGTCTATTGTCTGCAGCCTTCATGTGTTCCACAGAATTCCTTCACCATGTTTACATGGACAGTAACTTTGGATACCCCAAGTCTTTGTTCTCCATAGCCAGGCCTTCGGTTTTGCAGGGTCAGTCCCAAATTTTTCATACAAGTTATGTAGGTGAGTCTTATTTAGAGGTGTGCTGCAGCCACCAAGTTTTTCATGGTTGTTTTGATGCAGTGGCGTGTGGATTCTCCTTGTAGACTTAAGATGTCTTTCCACTGACTTGAATATTAGATCTAGATTTTTCTGTTCATGAATATAAATGTTGGTATGTTTCATAGCTGTAAATTTAAAGTTTTAAAATTTGTACTGAAATTTTTCAGTATGAAAAGCATTAAAATAGCTGTAATTTTCATCATGAAGCAAACCTGTCTGACAAAGAATTGAAAAAGTTAAGAAACAAGCAGCGGAGAGCACAGAAAAAGGCACAGTTAGAAGAAGAAAAAAAGAATGCAGAAAAGGAAAAACAGCTTAGGAATCAAAAGAAGAAGAAAGATGATGATGATGAAGAAATTGGTGGACCAAAGGAAGAGCTGATACCAGATAAATTAGCTAAGGTAAGCTGTTTTCATCTGTGTGTTTAAAAGGTTAACCAAAACTGCTAGCTCAATGGATCACTTAACTAATTTATACATACTGAAGAAGTAAGTTGTCCAGCCGTAGGTGCTCGTTGATGCAGATTCCTGTAAGCTTGGAGTGTACCTCCAAAAGGTTCTGTATTGTAGTAATAGCTTACTGCTAAAGATGTGTACTGTGCTGAGGAGGAATCTTGTCCCTGTTATGAGAATCAGAGTAAGCCGTTTTGTGCCCTACTGTTAAGTTGATTTGGAGGGAACACTGAGTGTAGAGATAAATATTGTAGATATCTTAAATGTAGTAGACCCTGTTTTTGCAAAACACTCGCAGATTAATTTAAAAAAAAAAAATGTGCCAGCTACTGGAGGAGCCAACAAGGATGCTGTTAGCGAATGGCCAGTGCTGACTTGCCTATTTGCGTGGGAGGTGGAAAATGAGGTCGTCAAACCCACTTCATTGTGCCAGTACCCAAGAGAGACGAGGTGCCCAGCATGTGGAATATGGCCAGAGATGTATGCTTAGCTGTGTCAAGCTGTATTCTCACAGTTGCTATATGTGGCATTTTCAGGAAGATGCTTTTTTTTCATAGGTTCATACTAGGCTATCTGCCCTAGGGCATTTATAAGCCTAGCCAGAATGTGTTTGGCTTTGGCCACCCATTTTAAATTTATTTTGCTATACCCTTTTTCGAGGTTAGTATACTGTGCCTCTGTCTAACAGTGACACAGAAGTGATACCCGGGGTAAACCTACAATCTCCCATCCACTCATCAAGATTCCTCTTGAAGAGAGTCAATGAGGGACTCTGCCTAACCTGGACTGGGATTTTATTCCAGAGTGAAGGGAGCCTCTGGGTTATGAATCTGTCCCTCCAGCATGTCCTATTTATTGCAGTGCTGAGGTTCAAGTCTCTCGAGCTTTCACGAGAATAATGGTGGGGACTTTTCATGCAGTGTGTGAAAGTCTTTTAATAGAGAAAGATGTACAAGGCCGTCACATTTGCAAGTTCATGTGTCTGCTGCTAGTGGAAGTGTTGAGGTTAGAAAATTGAAAACCTGTGATTTCCTGGAGTCACCACAGCTGACTCTAGTGGTTATGGGGAACAACTGGGTGAAAGTAATGGCAGAGCCAAGACCACTAGCAGGCACAAGGGGATAGGAAAAGAATAGTTTAAAAAATATATATAAAGAAAACGTAGGTTTGAGTGTATATATCTTGAGTTTAAAACACAAAAGTGCTCAGTAGTGGGCTTGATGGTATGGCTAACATTGGAAAAATTCCACAGTTAATCCAGAAGCTGTTGCCTCCTTGATAGCACTACCATATTACTAACTAAGCAGTGTTCACAACGCCTCTATGGCAAAAATAATGTGACAAAGAAATTCAAAGATGTAGAGGCAAAACAAGGGGTTGTAATCTTTCATTCCAAGCTGTGCATGTAATTTCTGAACATATCTTGAAAGTAGGCTGCTACTGCCTAGGAGTGACATACCATTTTACAGTGCATGGAGATCTGTGAAAGCGGGGACCAGCATGTGTGCTAGGAGGAGGTTTGAAATTTCCTTCAGACCACATAGCACTGGCAAACATATCTATCTGTGTAGATTATTGCTCCAGTGATTCTTGCTTCATTTATAAGATGGTGAACATCTGCTCCTCTGGGCTGTCCTTCATCTCCCATCAAGCTGCAGGAATAATGGTGGGGACTTTTCATGCAGTGTGTGAAAGTTAATTTAGAATGTGCTGTTTTTTTGCAGATCACCAAGCTTGAGTTTGCAGAATTGCCTCCGATTTCTTTTTCCCTTTTACATGGTTCTGTAAATACCATGGTATATTGCTGATAGATGCTGAGTCGTCCTAACTGTGCTCCCTTTTAGCCAAGAGTTAGTCCAAAATCAGCTGTGTATGGGTTACTTTCTGTGAATCACACCTTCTCAGCAGCACCATTCTTGAAGACCCAGACCTTTGACTCCTGGTTTTCATTCATCTTGATATTGGCGTCTAGGAAATGCACCACTAAAACCTTGAGAATACTGTAGTGATTACTGCTACAGCTGGGAAGAATAACCACGTCCTGTACCCCTCCTAAAAAGTTTTGGTAGCCACGAAAGGGGGAAAAAACATATCCAGCCTAGCCTTTAGTCTGAAAAAGGCAGCCATGTTTATGTTCCACAGTTTAATTTTTCTATAGATTACTTGACGTAGGTTGACAGGGGCTTCACTCGGTAGCAACAACTGCAATTTTGACTTCCCCAAAGTTCTGTGCATCTTTTGTTGTGGTAGAACAGTTTGGGCTCAGAGCAAGGCTGGGAGGGGAAAAAGATGGAGTTGATTTAAAGTACACCTTAACCCTAACATGCTAGGTGATGTACTTACTGATGGTATGCTTACAGTGGTCATGACAAGGAAGCTGATGTTCTTCGTGTTTCACTGTTGCAGTCATTACATTTGGGTTATCTGCTTGCAGTAGCCCTCAGTTGGCCTGATTAACAAAGTCTTAGGTTCTGCATTGATTGCTGTCCTTTCTTCCATGACATCAGGTCGACAGGGGTATAAAACATGCAGCCGATGCCATTACATCAGTCTTTCTTGCCGTGCGGTGCCCGAAGCAGAAGCAGTTCACAAGTGCCGGTCGGCTGATTCCTGACATTTTCGTTTTCGAGTTTCAGAACCGAAGTCTTCAACTAAAGCTAAGTACCCATTGGGGAAACTTTTTCTTGCTCCTTTCCGATGTCCGTAAAAGTTAATTGCATTACTTGTGGAAAGCAAATACCTCACAAAGATTTTCATTCATACTGTATTCCTTGCCTAGGCCCTGACCATGACGTACCTTGCTGTCGGTTTTGTGCTTTATTTAATCAGCGCGCTATCCGTCTGTATATTTTCGCTTCTGAATATTTTGGTTCTCTGTTTAATTATCCAGAAATGCAGTCGGTTAGCCATCCGACTACCGGGATTCTGAAAAAACGCAAAGCTAAAGACAGAGACAGGCCACCAAGGTCCAAAGCTGCCGACGGCGCTTTTCCTAAGCCAGTCGCCAGTTCACCGGTACTCAGTGAGGCGCTTTCGCAGCCACTGATACCCGCTACTTCTGACTCGCAGGCCTCTTCTGAAGCCCATTCAGAGTCTGGTATGCCGCAAGATACTTCAGCTGTGGAACCTGTGGATGTCTCTACCTTGGATGGGTCTGGAGCTGCTGTGCAGGCACCGGCTTCTGAGGGTGTATTCAGGCCTACGGACTTGCATATTAAATCAACGCCTCCTTCTTCATTTTGGCAAAATCTCGAACCATGCCTAAGAAACCGACGCCCAGGCCACATGCCCAGGCCTCTGTGCCTAAAAACAAATAAGAATGGCTGAAGATCTTATGACTCTAATCGGGGAAAGCCAACCTCCCCTTCTAAAAGACCTAGGACTGAAGTTGTTTATGAATCTTCTGAACAGGATTCTGATTTTTCTGATTCTTCTGATGATCTGGATTTGCCATTATCTACTTATGAGGATTGTGATGCAGAGGACTCTATTCCCTCTGCTTCCCCTCCAGAGGATTTTTGTTTTGTTGGGACCTTACATACTCTAAGGGAGCATTTCCACTGGGAAAGCCTGGACTTTTCTGATTCAAAAAAGAGTCTTAGGGATTTCTTACTCCTGCCTCAGCATAGGCCTTTAGCTATACCTCCTGTACTAGACATTGTTGATGCCTTTTCAGAATCTAGTTTTGTCTTCTGATTCCTTGCCTCCTGCTCCCAGAAAAACTGACCAATATTACAAGGTTCCTGATTCTCATAAGTCCCTTTTTAAAAATCCTATCGCAGATCCAGAGACTATTTCACAGGGACCCAAGGGCATTAAGGCTTCTACTGCTAAAAATCTTATCCCCTCTGGTAGAGACTCCAGGGCGCTTGATAGATGGGGTAAGAAAGTTTAGACTTCTGCAACCTTGGCCATTAGGGCTTTAAACTGCCAGTTAAATATGTTCAACAACATGTTATTGGATTGCTTAAACAGAAAATGATTTCACTTCCTGACTATGCTGAAAATAAAGAATTACAGAATTTAATGCATTCTCATGAACAGGTTGGAAAACATACTTTGCAATGTGGATTTGATTCATTAGAGGCCTCTTGCAGGGCTGCTGTTACTGGGTCTGTGCTCAGAAGGCATGCTTGGCTTAAGGAACCAGGTTTGCCTGATCATGTTAAAGCTAAATTGTTGGATGCTCCCTTAAATCAGGACTGCCTGTTTTGACAACAAGGCTGAGGAAGTTCTTAAAAAGATGGAAGATAAAGCTAAATCTATGCAAACTGTTAAAGATTTCTTACAAGTTCAGCCTCCTAGATTTAGTAGGCACTGACCCTCTAAAAATTGGTCCTTTCCAACCCCTTCCAGGTCTTCTCAAGCCTAATCCAGACACAGCAAAAACCCCAGGTTTCAGTCCCAAGGGGAAAACAAGGCTAGGCAGTGGGGGGTTTCCGCACCCAAACCTGGGAGTACTAAGACTCCCCCCTATGGAAAACTGTCTCAATGACTTGCTTTTAAAACTACCAAGCACTACCCATCTGAATGCTCCTTTAGGCAGAAAGATTGGTCTGAAGGCCAAAAACTGGGAACTCATTACCCAGGACAAATGAGTTTTAAATATAGTGTCCCAAGGATACAGATGTCATTTCCACATGTTACCAACTCCAAACGGGTGGCCAGATCTAACCCTAAATCAGTGGGCAGAGACCCAAAATCAAGTACTCTCTCTCTTAAACATGGGGGCTATGCAGTTGTTACCAGAAGAGGAAAAGGGACAAGGTTTCTATTAAAGACTTTTTCTGGTTCCCAGAAAAGGCAATACACATGGCATGCTATCCTGGACCTTTCTATTCTAAATACCTTTTTGGTGATTCCAAAATTCAAAATGCTGACTCTTCACCAGCTGCTTCTTATGCTAGGCAAGGATGCATGGTTGGCAACACTAGACTTAAAAGAAACATACCTGCATATCCCTATCAGGGAGTCTTGCAGAAGATACCTACGCTTCAAAGCAGGCTACATGCACTATCAGTTCTCTGCACTGCCCTTTGGCTTATCTACTGCGCCCAGGGTATTCACAAAGTGCCTAGCTCTAGTCATTGCATTTTGCAGGCAAAGAAATATTGAAATATACCCATACCTGGAAGATTGTCTAATTCAGGCAGAAAGCCAGGACATTCTTTTGACTCAACTGGCCTTTGTTCAAAGGGTACTGACTTGTCTGGGGTTCACCATAAATGAAAAGAAATCCCACCTGGTACCCTGTCAACAAATTATATTCCTGGGACCAAGCTTGAATAGAGCTTCTCAGATGGCTTTCTTCACACGAAAGAAACGGATTCATTTGGCAACTTACTTCAAACAAGTGGCCACAAAAACCCAGCTATCTGCAAGGCAAATACTGCAAGCCTTGGGGTTCATGGCGTCCTGCATTCTTCTAATTCCATATGCAAGGCTGCATACGAGGAAATTACAATGGTATCTCAAAAGCCTATGGTGTCAGCATTCACAGAATCTAGAAGCAAGGATTCCTATCATACCTTGCCTTTGCCTAGAGTTCCTTTGGTGGGCAGAGGCTGCCACCAAAACTGGGGACTACCATTCACATTGCCCCCTGTCGCCCAAACCTTAACAGACGCATCAGACTATGCATTGGGGGCTCACCTGACAGAGAAGTGCATTCAGGGCAAATGGAACCCAAGTCAAATGCACCTGCACATAAATCAAAAGGAAATGTTAGCTGTACAGAATGCTCTGACAGCTTTCAAGGACCACATTCTTCCAGGACAACTAAAGATAAAGACGGACAACACCACTTTCATGCGGTACATAAAAAAGCAGGGGGGGTACACATTCTTACCCCCTCTGCAGACTAGCCATGGCTTTGTGGAACACAGCCTTGAGCTACCAAGTGAATCTACAAGCTCAATTCCTGCCAGGAAAACAAAATACACTGGCAGACGGACTAAGCAGAAACCTCATGGGCCCACACGAGTGGAAACTGGAACCAAGGATTTTCAGTATGTTGACAAGGAAATGGGGGGAGTCCAGATATAGACCTGTTTGCCTCCCCACAGAACCATCAACTGGACAAGTTTTGCACAAGGATTCCCCACAAACTAGCTTGGAAAGTGGACGCTCTATCCTTCAGCTTGAAAAATCCATCAGTTTATGCCTTTCCTCCTCTGCCTCTGCTCTCCAAGGTACTACTAAAGATCAAACAGGACAGGCCAAGGACGATTTTAATTGCACCAAACTGGCCTCGCCAGCACTGGTACCCACACTTGCACAGTGTGTCACGCTTGGCTCCATGGCATCTGCCTCTGACTCCTTCTCTGTTGTCTCAACAGGAGAACCAGATTCTGCACCCTCAGCTGCAAACCCTGAACCTAGCAGCCTGGCTAATTACCTAATCTCTCCTTTACCATCCCTCAGTAAATCAGTGATGGATATCATTTTAGAGGCAAGCAGGCCTAGTACTAGAAAATCTTATGCTGCAAAATGGAAAAAATTCTGTGCCTGGAACCAATCTCAAGGAATGAACGCAGCAGTGCCCAGTTTACCTCAGATTCTGCAATACTTGACTGAGATGCTTCATAAGGGCTTGTCTTTTTCCTCCATCAAAGTTCATGCCTCAGCCATTTCAGCTCATTATAGCACAGAGCCTCCCCTCTTCTCTCACCAACTGCTTAAGCAGTTCCTCAGAAGGGCCAAAAATTTAAGGCCACCCAGGAAAGCTCTAACTCCAGCCTCGGATCTTAACTTTGTCTTGGAGAAACCTCACTCTTCCTGCTTTCAAGCCAGCTGCTACTGCAGATTTAAAATGTCTTTCTTGGAAAACCGCTTTCCTTTTAGCAATCACTTCTGCAAGAAGGGTATCTGAGTTACAGGCCCTTATTGCAATGGAGCCTTTCATCATCTTTCATGCGGACAGGGTGTCCCTCAGAACCAATCCCTCCTTCATGACCAAAGTGGTATCCAGTGTGGCTCTTAATCAGTCCATTCATTTGCTTACCTTCTTTCCTAACCCACAGAACAAAGGGGAATGGATACCGCACTCCTTAGATGTGCACAGACAACTTCGATTTTACTTGGAGAGGACTAAACCTCAAAGGAAATCTGAACAACTGCTGGTGGCATTTGCAGCAGGGACCGAAGGGAAAGCTATTTCAAAGCAAACCATTTCAAAATGGATAGGCCACTGCATTCATTTCTGCTATAAGCACCATGGAAAACCTATCCCACAGGGCATGAGATCCCATTCAACCAGGGCTACATCTACCTCTACAGCCTTTCTTGGGCGACCCTACAAGGGATATCCTAGAAGCTGCTACTTATTTGCCAATTTTCTTTAAATCCAGAGCTGGTTTTGCCACTGCAGTCTTGCAGGGCCATATAGCTGGTCCTAATTCTATTTAATTTCCTCCTCCCAACCTTAGGTTTGGTAATTTACTCAAATCTAATGACTGCAACAGTGAAACACGAAGAACATAGTACAGTTGTGTACACTTACCATAAATGTAGATGTTCCGAGTGTGTTCACTGTTGCAGTCCTGGTTACCCTCCCTCCAGCCCCCTTTCTTCTTTTGGCTATGCCTCTACTCTCACTATGCTCAAAAAGCTTTTTGGTGTATTTGCTTTTTTGTTGTAGGTATATCCTTGTATGATGGATTTAATCACTTCCCATTGGGGGGGGGGGCACCTGACATCTGGGGCAAGAAAAACTGATGTAATGGTGTCGGCTGCATATTTTATACCCCTGACGACCTGACGTCATGGAAGAAGGGACAGCAACCGACGCAGGACCCAAGACTTTGTTAATCCGGTCGACTGAGGGCTACTGCAAGCAGATAACCCAAATGTAATGACTGCAGCAGTGAATACACTCGAACATCTACATTTATGGTAAATGTACACAACTGTACTTTCTCACCTCGATGCCTTGCTTCTCTGTTGTCATGCTTCACACAAGTTTGTAGACACTATCTTCATTGATGACTGTGGTATTCACCAGAAGCTGCAAAATAGGCATAAATCCAGCACATCATTTTTACCATCTCCCTGAGATAGACATTACCTTTTTATTGCTTTTCTGTCCTTTTGTCCACGTAACCAGTGCTTGGGATGTTAGCTGAACCTGGGATATCGTTAAGGCTTTCTCTCTCTACTTTACAGAGGTGACATGTTCTGCTTTTTCTCCAGCTCTTCCTGCCCATTGATTCAGCAGGTCTTAATTGACTGGGAAGAGCAGACCACTAACAATTGTAAACTTCTGTTTTAAATGCACCCTGCACACACCCCCACAGAAAGAGAGTTGTGGGAATAGCATTGCAAGTCCCCCTCACGTTGATCTGACAAGAACCTTTGTACTTTAACTCCTATGTAATACAGACATTGTCCCTTATAAGATGTCCCAGTACCAGAATCTGTCTGCACTCTGCGTTTGTGAGTAAACCCCTCTGTATCCAGTGACAAAGTAAGACTGCAGCCCCTGTGCTGTAATCACTGCCATAAGTGTTCCCCACTGTGTTAAAACCTGTAAATTTCAGCCTGTTGGATTTGGTCCCCCATATTTTTCTGGCAAGAAACAGACTTTGGTATAAAATGAAGGGCTCCTTTTTGAAATCTCAAGACAACACCATCAAGTCTTGAAATTCTTTAAAAAAAAAAAAAAAAAAAACATAAGTGAAGGAAAAGAGCATATGTTGAACATCGCTCTTTTCCTTTTAAACATCTTTTTTTAAATGGGTGCAAGCAAGGGATTGAGGGTTGCACTTTCTATCTTTCACTCCCATTTCCAGCGAACAAAGCAAATACACGCTACTTCCATAGTGCGTGCAAAGCATGTAGCTTCCTGGAGCTGCATGTCTTCAGGCCTGCCATACCATCTCAGCATAAACCCACACTACTTGTCAGAGGTGTCCTCTTTATACTTTTGGAACTTGTACAGAATTGGTAGTAAGTACACCACACTCTGCAAGGAATAGCCCTCACAGGTATATCTCCTGCTCTGCAGTATATGAGTGCGCCCTATGACCACGTTAAACCAAATGACAAAGCACATGTCTCATTTCCCAGTCAGGTAGTGTTTATTGTTGTACATTTGCAGTGTAAACCAGTAAAGCTAATGCAAAATTTTTTTTTTCTTTTAGTGACATACTTGGAAATGCTGCCCTTTACACACGTATGTCTAAAAAAATTTCTGAAGAATATTTGCTGCCCAACTACATAGACCTAACTCTGAACACCAGTAGAATAACTTCCTCTTTTTGCACAGTTGTATGTAATATTCAGCCCAGCCTGTCAGTTTCTCATTATGTATATCAAAGCAAAGGGCACATTGACCAGCCTGGAGGTGCCATGATGCTTTGCCCATTGTAGGTTGAGTTGCATGCCACCAATACCACTGTAGGATCTGCCTGTGCAGTCAGGAAGCAGACCGCAAAGCACTCACACTCCATCCAGCTAGTACATCTAACTCCAAGCCTGCCTTATTCCGCAAGCAGGAATGCATTGCAACATATTTTGGTTTTGCATGTACCTTTACTACTCCTCTACATGAATACCCAAGGACTTCTCCTGATTAGGCACCACTGGCCTCAGGATGGCTCCCATATTCAGTAGTTCTGTGCTTCATGCTATAGCTCACACTGTAGCTGTATTCAGCAGTAGGATACTAACCCAGCCTGTTGCAAAGCTGCCTGTTCCCATACTGGTTGCATATCACTTTTATAAGAAAATAACTCATCTGATGATGTCAGCCTTCGTTTATCCTTGAGGTATATTTCTCGGTTCTGATCCTCTGAACCAGCTCGGCTCTTATAACAGATTGCGAGAACCAGAAACTCTCAACTCAAGTCCCTACCCAGAATGCCTCTCTCCAGGTTACTTCAGATCTCATTTGCCACTCTTTTGCCTCGGACATGTCAGCCGAAATACTCTCTTGAGCTAAGTGAAATTGTCTTTTTTTTTTTTTTTTTACATAACGTTTTGGAAAACTTTTCTGGAAATCTTTCTCAAGTCTTTAAGTCTTCTTAACCTACCTGGTAAATATTTCTTCTAATGTCTCTCTCCTTTTTACACTTCGGTGTCCTTTACTACCATTGCTGACAGTTTTTTCTTGCTTAAAAAAGTTTTCTTTTTGTGAGCGAGTCTCCTGAGAAGCTTTTGTACCTTTCCTCTCATCGTTGGTAGCTCTTGTCCTTTTCTCTCTCTACCTCCTGATAGTTCTGGCCTACCATTTTTGGTAGCCCCTCCTTCTTTACTGTGTGTGTGGCTTTTTGTGTTTTTGTGCGAGTTTCACTTGGTGTCTAGGTAATATGTCAGGTAAAGGTAAAGGCACTACAGGTTCAAAGCAGTCCCGTGATTGTGGGAGAAAAATGCCTAATTCCGATGGGAATTATGGGGTGTGTATTGCTGGACCCAGTGCACTTGCAGGAGGATTTTGCCATTTGTCATGCTTTTAGTCACCGGGCCCTCGTAGAAAGAAAAAATAAACTTATCCTTAAAGGGCTAATTAATTAAAACTTCTTTTGATGAGGCTTTGTGCAGTTAGCCAGGGAAATCAGTCTGACGTTTCCTCGCAGTCTTCCTCCTATTCCTTTTCCTTGAAAGTTGATCGTGGGAAGAAGAGTCTCTTGGTGCTTTTGTCCTTCGGCTCTGGCATCGAAGAGACCTAAATCTTCGGTCCACTCGCATTCAGCGGAATTGAAGCTAAGCACTACAAAGCCTACGGTGCCGACTTCGGAGCCGACTGTGATGACCTCCACTGCATCAAAGGTTTTGGTGCTGATAATTATGAAGCCAACTGTCCAGGTGCTAGTCCTTCCATCAATGCCAGCCCTTCAGTGGTGTCATCTGTATCCTCTGAACCAGAACTTTCTGTTGAACACAGGACTGGGTACCCCCTTCAGTGGACCTTTTTGTGGGGCAACTCCCAAGACCCTTCTTAGGGAGACCCAAATCTCTGGCAGCTTTTTCTGCTCGTTCCTCCAGACATCAACGTCATGAGGTTGGTGGATCAGTTCCTCATGGCTAGGGGTCTTGCAGGTTCTTCCCAGGTTTCATTCCCTTCTGGAGATGGGACTTTTCTCCAAGGACTACACTGGTCATTCCTCCTCTAATGTCCCCCAAGACCTTAGAGACCACTACTCCAATTCCCTGGTTCTGTCTGTTCCGGAGCTGACAGCTTTTTTGCCTTCAGCTCCAGTGTCTGCCCTGAGATCCTTGGTTCTTGTGGATCCAGAGGTCTCCCGGGGTCACAGCTGTGCTGCTGGATGATGTTCATCGTGCATACAGCTGCAGTCATAACAGATGGGTTCTCCTGCCGTCAGGCGGGTCCTCGGTCGGCCGAATTCCAAAGTCTAGGTCCGGCGTCGGTTGTCGTCGCTTCCTCCCTGACGTCAGTGCGACAGGGGTATAAAGGAACCAGCTGACACCATTTTATTCAGTCTTTCCTGCCGCGCGGTGCCCGAAGCAGAAGCAGTTCGCAAGTGCCGGTCGGCCAGCTCCTGAGATTATGAAAATTTGGAAACCGAAGTCTTCTTAAAAGCTAAGTACCCCGTTGGGGAAACTTTTCTTGCCTCAGACCGATGTCAGACAAAGTTAATAATTGTATTTCTTGTGGGAAGCAAATACCACATAAGGATTTCCATTCCCTCTGTATACCTTGTTTAGGCCCAGACCACGACGTCTCGGTCTGTCGCTTTTGTGCTACATTTAGCAAACGCACTATTAAGCATCTGGTGGAGTTCGCCCAGCATTATTTTGGGAAAGCATTTAACTATACTATGTCGTCGGATACTCCGACTCTGGTTTTGTCTAAAAAACGCAAAGACAAGGACCGACACAACGCCAAAGCCGACTACACGTGGTCCGGTTCTCAGCGAAGCGCCTACGCAGCCCCTGACTACCGACAACACTTCTTTGACGGTGTCTCCTGTGCCCGAGGTCGCAGGCTCCTCGGCCCACACCCCGACTACAGATACCGAAGCCACTCTTTGCGTTGAAACTCAGAATGTGGACAGGTCCACCTCTACTCAAGGTGTCTTCAGACCTTCCTCTTCTTTCTCCATCAAGGCTTTCACAAAGTCTAAAGCAATCATGCACTCTAAGAGACCAGCTACACAGGGCCCATCTCCAGGCCCCATGCCTAAGAAACAGATGCTTAAAATGGCTGAGGATTTAATTACTCTTATCAGAGGTTCTCAGCCCCCATCGGACAAAAGGCCCGGAGTGGAGGAAGATTCCCCCTCCTCTGATCAGGGCTCCATTATTTCAGAGCACTCTGATGATCAGGAACATTCTTACTCCCCTTTTGAAGATTCTGATGCGGAGGAGTCCATCCCTTCTGTATCCCCCCCTGAGGATTACTCATTTGGGGAAACTTTGCATACCTTAAAGGAACACTTCCACTGGGAAGGCCAAGATTATTCAGATTCCAAGAAAAGGCTCGGGGAATTTCTATTGCTACCTCAGCACAGGCCTCTGGCTATACCTCCTGTCTTGGACATCCTAGATGATGTTTACTCGGAGGTCTGCCTTAACCCGGACTCTCTACCTCCAGCCTCCTACCTTAAGCCTGACAGGTACTACAGGGTTCCTGACTCACACCAATTTCTATACAAAAGCCATGCTGCTGACCCAGAAACCATCTCACAGGGCCTCAAGGGAGTTAAGGCCTCCATCGCTAAAAATCCATTGCCTTCCGAGAGAGATTCCAGATCCTTAGAAAGGTGGGGGAAAAAGGTATATACCTCGGCTACCTTATCCATGAGGGCCTTAAACTGTCAGTTTCATATGCTAAAATACCAACAGATGTTCTTCGTCTACCCTTGCTGCAGTCCTGACAATTGGGTATAGTCCGCGTCCCAGTCGGCCCGAATACCAGAGTATAAGGCTGACGTCGGTCATGGCGCAGCGTCAGGGTACTAATCGCATGACCGGCGCCATTTCCTCAGTCTTTTTTGGCGCATGGTCCGATGCAGAAGCAATTTTGCGAGTGCAGGTTGGCGTTCTGAGATTTTCGATACGGAGTTTCAGACCCGAATACAGAGTTGGCTAAGTAACCCGTGGGGAACATTTTGGTTTTTCTTGCCTCAGTATTTTACGGATGTCAGAAAAAGTGAATAACTGTATTTCTTGTGGGAAGCAGATACATAGCGCAGGATTATCATACTTTGTGTATACCTTGTTTAGGGCCTGAGCACGGCGTTGTTGGTTGCGCTCTTGTGCTAGATTTAACAAGCACTATTAAGAGGAGGCTTGATTGTGCTAGGTTAGTGTTTGGGAAGCGTTGCAATTATACTATGCCGTCGGATACTCCGGCCTGCTTCATCTAAGAAGCGCAAGGACAAAACAGTGAAGTCTAGGGTGAGGAACCGGCAGTCGGACGTCGGTCCTTTAGAAGGCTCAGGAGCCAGAGGTTTTGCCAGGAGTCTCTATGGAGTCTCAGGCAGATACTTTACTGTTACAGGATGTGCCCTCTCAGGAGGTAGGCCAGGCTGAGGGGCTTCTCAGGTAACTGTTCTTCCCTCTCTTCCCAAGGTAGTTAGGGCCTCTCCTTCTGTTGCCAAAGCTTCTTTTAGAGGAAGGCCAAGTTCAGCTTCTGTGGGGCTTCTCCTAGCATTTGGGCTCTGTGCCTAAGAAACATATGCTTAAAATGGCAGAAGATTTGATTACTCTGATTAGAGGTTCTATGCCCCACCTGATAAGAGACCTAGGGTGGAACAGGAGTTTGATAGTTTTGAACAGTGTTCACAGGCTTCAGAGTCTTCTGTGGAAGACTTGCAAGAGTTCCTACTTATTCTGATTCTGATGTGGATGATTCCACTCCTTCAGCTTCTCCTCCTGAGGATTTTTCATTTTCAGAGACTCTTCACTCCATGAGGGAGCACTTTAAATGGGAAGGCCAAGATTACTCTGACTCAGAAAAGGCTTAGGGAATTTTTGTTTTGCCCCAGCATAGGCCCTTAGCTATTCCTCCTGTGTTGAATGTGGTGGAGGATGTTAGAGGCTTCTCTGAACCCTGATTCCTTGCCTCCTGCTCCTGTTAAGCCTGATAGGTATTATAGGGTGCCCGAAGCTCATAAGTATTTGTTTAAGAGTCCCAGGGCGCACCCAGAAACTGTTTCTCAGGGCCCTAAAGGTGTTAAACCTTCTGTGGTTATAAATCCTGTACCCTCTGATAAAGAGGCAAGGGCTTTGGTTAGGTGGGGTAAGAAAGTATATACTTCTTCCACTCTAGCCATGACGGCGTTGAATTGTCAGTTTCATATGCTGAAATATCAAAATTATCTCCTTTCACAATTGAAATCTAAGGTGGATGCTTTGGCGGAAGGTATTGAGTGTAAAGAATTGCTGGATTTGGTTCATGTGTCTGAACAAGTGGGTAAGCATTCTTTGCAGTGTGGTTTTGATGCTGTTCAGGCCTCCTCGAGGGTGGCTGCTACTAGTTCTCTTCTTAGCAGACATGCCTGGTTGAAGGATCAGAATTTAGCTGAGCATGTTAAGACTAGGATTTTGGATGCTCCTTTACAGTCTGATGTGTTGTTTGGACCGCCTGTGGAAGCAGTTTTAAAGAAAATGGAGGACAAAGCTAAGTCTATGCAGACTGTTAAAGATTTTTGCAGGTGCAGCCTCGAAGTTTAGTAGAAATTGGCCTGCTAAGGGGTGGACATATCCTGCTTATGGTTCCCAGTCTAGGGGTAGGTCTAGGCGTGGTAGGGGCAGGGCTCAAGGTTCGTTTAGGCCTAGATCAGACAGTTCACCTGCTCAGACTTCTGGTGAGGGCAGGGGTCAGTCCTTTAAAGCAGAACCAATGACCTGCCTTTTCAGCTGCCAGTGGACTCTCGTCTGGCAGCTCCTTTGGGAGGAAGATTGTCTCTTTTCAAAGAAAATTGGGATTTAATCACTCAAGACAGATGGGTGCTGGATATTATTCATCACGGTTACAGATTTTATTTCCACACAATGCCCCTTTCAAAGGCATGCCAGATGTTCCTCCTCCACAAAGAAAAGAGGCTCACAAGCAAGTTTCTCAGTTACTCCAGATAGGGGCCATTCAGCCAGTCCCTGTATCAGAAAGGGGCTTGATTTTATTCTCGCCTGTTCCTAGTACCAAAGAAGGGGAACACGTGGAGACCAATTCTGGATTTATCTATCCTCAACACTTATCTGGACATTCCCAAGTTCAAGATGTTGTCGTTACAGCAACTGTTACCTCTGCTGGGCAAAGATCACTGGATGGTAACTTTGGATCTCAAGGAAGCTTACCTTCATGTGCCTATAAGGCTAAGTTGCAGAAAGTATCTGCGGTTTCGAACTGGAGATTTTCATTATCAGTTCTCTGCATTGCCCTTTGGCTTATCTAAGAGTATTCACAAAGGTTCTGGCTCCAGTGATAGCTTACTTCAGGCTTCAAGGCATTCAAATTTATCCTTACTTGGGACTGCCTGATTCTGGCTCAAGAAAAGGAACACCTTCTACAGCATCTGGAATATGTCATAGCAGTGCTAAGATGCCTAGGGTATTCTGTGAGCGAAATAAAGTCCAGTCTAGTACCCTCTCAAGACATGTGCTTTCTGGGTGTGAGACTGAATACAGCAGCTCAGATGGCCTTTTTAACCCCGGACAAACAAAAGAGTCTGTCACTTTACTTCCATCAACTATCTCATCAGTCCGTGCTGACTGCAAGGACAGTCCTTCAAGCATTAGGGTTCATGGCATCTTGTATTCTGGTGCTTCCCAATGCCAAACTGCATATGAGGAAGCTGCAATGGTATCTCAAAAATGTATGGACACAGCACTGCCAAGATTTGGACACTGTCATTCAAATAATACCTTGCCTTCAAAAGGAATTCTTGTGGTGGGCTCAGGAATGTCACCTAAACAAGGGACTCTGTGAAGTCAGATTTTAACGACAGATGCCTCGGACACTGCTTGGGAGCTCATCTAAATGGAAAGTGGATACAAGACAAGTGGCCTGCCAGACTACAGCATCTACATATCAACATGAAGGAGATGTTAGCAGTCCAGTTTGCATTGATGGCGTTCAAGGAGTTACTTCTTCCAGGGCAGGTGTTGATTCTGACAGACAACACAACTGTCATGTGGTACATCAACAAGCAAGGGGAACACATTCTTATCCTCTATGCAGGCAAGCAATGATTTTATGGGAGACTGCGTTAAGCCTGCAACTGACTCTTCAGGCAAGGTTTCTGCCAGGAGCACAGAACTCCTAGCAGATGTTTTAAGCAGACAAATCATGGATCCCCACAGTGGAAACTGGATCTTCATGTATTTCAGAAATTGACAGTGTCATGGGGAACTCCAGACATAGATCTGTTAAACTCCACTAAACCACCAGCTGCCAAAGTATTGCACAAAGGGGTTTCATCACACAGCTTGGAAAGTGGATGCTCTGTCTTTCAGTTGGAAAAACCTTCATGTCTATGCCTTTCCACCTCTACCTCTTCTTCCAAAGGTATTACTAAAGGTCAGACAGGACAGGCCAAGGATGATTTTGATAGCTCCAGATTGGCCTCGGCAACACTGGTACCCACTTCTAAGGAGTCTTGTAAAGAAGCCTCCATGGCCTTTACCTCTGATTCCTCATCTGTTATCTCAGAAGGACGGTCATCTGCTCAATGTCAAGCTTCAATCTCTTCATCTCACAGCTTGGCATATTCTGTGTTGAAGCATGGTAGGTCTCAGCTTCCTCAACAAGTTTTAAATGTGATTATGGAAGCTAGAAGGCCTAGTACTAGGAGAGTGTAGAAAAATGGAAGAGATTTTTATTTTGGAGTACAGCAAAGAATTTGGAGATTTCAGAGCCTAATTTGAGTGTGGCTCTTCAATATCTTACTGAATTATTGGACAAAGGTTTGTCTTTCTCTTCCATAAAGATTCATGCTGCAGCAATTTCAGCTCACTATGATTGTGACCCACCTTTGTTTTCATCCTTTGTTCAAGCAGTTTCTTAGAGGGGCAAAGAATATAAGACCCCGAGCTCCTACTCCTGCTTGGGATCTCAATTTTGTGTTGGAAAAACTTACTCTACAACCTTTTGAGCCTGCAGCTACTGCTGAATTGAAATATTTGTCATGGAAGACTGCTTTTCTGTTGGCTATTACTTCTGCAAGAAGGGTGTCTGAGTTGCAGGCCCTTATGGCAGTAGAGCCCTTTTGATTTTCCACAAGGACAGGGTATCATTACGTACTAATCCTTCCTTTATGCCTAAGGTGGTTTCTAGTGTGGCTTTAAACCAAACTATTCATTTGCCTACTTTTTGCAGATCCTCAAAATAAAGGGAAAAGATTTTGCACACTTTAGATGTACACAGGCAATTGCGTTATTATTTGAGCAGGACTAAAGATTTTAGGCAGTCTCAGCAGTTACTTGTTTCTTTTGCTTTAAGTTCACAGGGCAAGCCTGTGTCAAAACAAACTATTTCTAGGTGGATTGGCTTTTGCATTGCATTTTGTTATTCCCATCATGGCAAAGAGGTTCCAGCTGGGATTAGGCCTCATTCCACTAGGGCTACTGCCACTTCAACAGCATTTCTAAGGGGTGGCAACTAAGGATATTCTGGGCGGCTACTTGGAGTTCAGTGCATACTTTCTCTAGGCATTATCACCTGCCTATATACTCTAAGACTAGAGCTGGTTTTGCCACAGCTGTTTTACAAGGCATGTTGTCAGCTCCTGCTACTTTATAATTTGCCAGCCTCCCTTACCTCTGCTTTGGGATTCTACCCAATTGTCAGGACTGCAGCAAGGGTAGACGAAGAACATAGTACAGTTTTGTACCTACCATAAATGTAGATGTTGATTCCCTTGCTGCAACTTAACCCTCCCTCCTTCCCCTCTGTGTTTCAGGGTGGTTGTGTAGGTGAGTTTACATGCTTATATTTTTTGTATATATTACTGTATATATTGTACATGTTTTGCTGCAGGTTGTTTTGGGACTTGTCTTTTTGGGTCTTCTGACATCTGGGGCAAGAAAAGACTGAGAATAATGTCGGTCATGCGCATTAGTACCCTGGCGTACTGGCGTCAGTCTGCCATGACCCGGCGTCAACCTCTCTGGTATTGACTGGGGCGGACTATACCCAATTGTCAGGACTGCAGCAAGGGAATCCTCGAACATCTACATTTATGGTAGGTACAAAACTGTACTTTCTTGTTGTCACAATTGAAAAGTAAAATGTCACAACCTGAACAACCAGACTTGAAGGAGTTGCAGGATTTGATGCATAGTGCAGAACAAGTGGGTAAGCATACCTTACAATGTGATTTTGATGCTCTAGAGGCCTCATGTAGAGCTGCTGTTACAGGATCAGTCATACGTAGGCATGCCTGGCTCAAGGAACAAGCCTTGTCTGATCATGTCAAAGCTAAATTACTAGACGCCCCTCTTCAAAAGGGATGTACTATTTGGAGCTAATGCTGAGGAGGTATTAAGGAAAATGGGGGAAAAGGCAAAATCAATGCAAACTGTGAAAGAATTTCTACAGGTTCAACCCCCACGTTTTAGTAGAAATTGGCCTTCCAAAAACTGGTCCTTTCCTGCCACAGACAGACCCCAAAGAGGCAGATACAGGCGCCCGAGGGGCAGAGGACAATCCCAAGGATCGTTTAGAGGCAGGGCTCAATGAAAACTGTAATATTTCGGCCGTCCTTAAATTGAGAAGCTATTTAAGATAATCAAGTCTATACCTGTCCTTGTTAGATTTGGTCCTGTACTTTGGTCTCTGATGTTCATTGGTATAGAGTGTCTGCATTATATAGTCCTTTATACCAACATCTAGTTATCTATAATGCAAGTAGTTCTTAAGGAGAGATATTAAAAAACACCATTAAAATATATTAATATAGGATATAATATTTGCTTATACTTCATTACAAGGATTGTATACATCTTTAGGGAGGTATTTTTCTTCCGCTTTTGGAAAATTTATGATGTTGCATTTTTGTTATAACATACGTCCTGTACTTCAATAAGGGTATTATACATACATAATACTCTTACCTTCTAGATATGTAATTGGATGGTGTAATTATTTGTAATTCCAAGGAAACAATTCCATTCTTACTTTTAAGCTGAATAACTTATTTATACATGAGTCTTAGTTTTTTATAATGTTTTTATAATGTTTTTAAAGTTATAAAAGTGAAAAGTTTTAAATGGGTCAATCACATATGTCATTTCCTGTCTACTAGTATTTAAGACAGGTTTGTAAGTCTTTATTTGTTATCTCTGATGAAGCCACAAGAGGCTTGTGGCGAAAACGCTTGATTCTTTGTCAAAAATAAACGTGCGTTCAGGCATTTCTTGCTGTTTTACCAAGGTTGCTGTGGCATTTTTTGTATTTTACCAGTTTTCAGTTTGGCTTGTTTTCGATCGTTTAGAGGCAGACAGTGGCAAGCTCCTACACAAAAGAGGTGGTGAGGACAACTCGCAATCTTTCAGAAAGCAAACCCAATGACTTTCCCCTTTGCATGCCAACCAGGTCTCAAATGGCAGCCCCCTTAGGAGGAAAGCTGGCATTATTTTCAAAAAATTGGCATATTGTCACAAAGGACAAATGGATCCTGGACATTATAAACAGAGGCTACAAATTCCATTTTCACACCCTTCCAAAAATGAGAGGCATGCCAAACCTGCCACACAATCAAAGGGCAGAGGCACAAAGGCAAATTACAGAGCTCATAAACATGAAAGCTATTCAAGAGGTACCTACGCACGAACAAGGTCAAGGTTTTATTCCAGGCTATTTCTGGTGCCAAGAAAGGGAAAAGATTGGAGACCTATTTTGAACCTATCCATCCTAAACACATTTCTACTCGTACCAAAATTCAAGATGCTCACTCTACAGCAACTTCTTCCCATGCTGGGCAAGGAGTCTTGGCTGGTAACATTGGACCTCAAGGAGGCATACCTGCATGTCCCAATCAGACAAAATTGCAGAAGGTACCTCCGATTTCTTGCAGGTTCAACCCATTATCAATTCTCTGCATTGCCCTTTGGCTTGTCTACTGCGCCCAGAGTATTCACGAAATGCCTGGCATCAGTAATTGCCTACTGCAGACTTCAAGGGATACAAATATACCCTATTTGGACGACTGCCTGATCCAAGCGGACAGCAAGCACATTCTTCTGAAACATCTGGCTTATGTAATAATGTTATTGAACTCTCTGGGATACACAGTCAACAAAAAGAAATCAAGGCTGATACCCTCTCGGAAGATAATTTTCCTGGGTGCCAATTTGGACACAAACACCCAGATGGCCTACCTCACGCCAGAGAAGCAGGGGCAACTAATTCAATACTTCAGAACACTAGCAAATTACACCAGGCTGACTGCAAGGAAAATCCTGCAGGCTCTGGGATTCATGGCATCTTGCATCTTACTAATCCCATGTGCAAGGCTGCATATGAGGAAACTACAATGGTACCTGAAAAACATATGGTCTCAACACAGCCACAGTTTGGAAACAATAATACCACTAATTCCATGTCTACAAAAGGAATTTCTGTGGTGGGCTCAAGCATGTCAAACAAACACAGGTCTTCCATTCAGCAAGCCTCAAGCAAATCAAGTCATCACAACAGACGCCTCGTACTACGCCTGGGGGGCGCACATGACAGATCGGTGCATTCAGGGCAAATGGTCCCAAAAAGAAAAGCCCCTGCACATCAATCAAAAAGAAATGCTAGCAGTAATAAATGCTATTATAGCTTTCAAGGACCTTCTACAAAACAGGTCAACTATTGATAAGAACGGACAACACCACAGTTATGTGGTACATAAACAAACAGGGAGGAACACATTCTTACCCCCTATGCAGACTGGCCATGTCACTTTGGAACATGGCCATGGTCTTAGAAATGGAACTACAAGCACAGTACTTGCCAGGCAAGGAAAACACGCTGGCAGACAACCTAAGCAGGAATATGACAGATCCACACGAATGGAAATTGCATCCAAAAGTTTTTACAGAAATAATCCAAGAATGGGGAAGGCCAGACATAGATATCTCTGCCTCCCACAAAAATCATCAATTGACAAAATTCTGCTCAAGGATCTTCCATCCAAAGGCCTGGAGAGTGGACGCTCTCTCTTTCAGTTGGACATCAGTGACAGTTTATGCCTTCCCACCTCTTCCTCTGCTGCCCAAAGTTCTATTGAAGACCAGAGCAGACAGACCAAAGATGATTCTCATTGCTCCGGACTGGCCAAGGCAACACTGGTACCCACTCCTGAGTAGCCTGACGCATTCCCCACCATGGACCCTGCCTCTAATGCCTCTTCTTCTGACTCAGCACAGCTTCAAAACTCTTCACAGCCAGCTAAAAACACTCAATCTAGCCGCTTGGAAGATTCCTTAGCATCACAACAGGCCCTACTCTCCAAGGAGGTGCAGGATGTCATTTTGGAGGCCAGAAGGCCATCAACTAGAAAAGCTTACTCCGCAAAATGGAAGCGTTTTGTGTCTGGAATGAGAAAAAGGGCCAGGATCCTGGAAAACTGAATTTACCTCAAATACTACAATATTTGGCTGAACTGCTAAGCAGTGGACTTTTTCTCCTCCATCAAAATCCATGCCTCAGCCATTTCTGCAGAATACAACACTGATCCACCTTTATTCTCTCACCCTCTCTTAAGACAGTTCCTCAGAGGGGCTAAGAATTTAAGACCTCCAAGGAAACGGCTAATACCTGCTTGGGATCTTAATTTCATTCTGGAAAAACTGACCTTGCCTCCCTTTGAGCCAGCTGCCTCATCAGATTTGCAATATTTGTCCTGGAAAACAGCTTTCCTTCTGGCTATTACCTCAGCTCGTAGAGTTTCAGAACTACAGGCTCTCATGGCTGTCCAGCCTTTTATCATCTTCCATCAGGACAGAGTTTCCTTACGAACCAACCCGTCCTTTATGCCTAAAGTGGTATCCAGGGTAGCTTTAAATCAGGCCATACATTTACCTACTTTTTATCCTAATCCTCAAAACAAAGGGGAGAGAGATTACTACATTCCTTGGACATCCACAGACAACTGCGTTATTATTTGGACAGAACAAAGCCTTTCAGAAAATCAGAACAGCTCTTTGTGGCCTATGCGGTAGGAGCTCAAGGAAAGCCAATTTCCAAACAGACCATCTTAAAATGTATAGCCCACTGCATACGCTTTTGCTATTCCTTTCATGGCAAAACTGTACCTACAGGCATTAGAACTCATTCCACCAGGGCCACAGCCACCTCTGCAGCCTTTCTCAGAGGAGTTCCTACCAAGGATATTTTGGAAGCAGCCACTTGAAGTTCTGTGCATACCTTCTCCAAGCACTACAACCTACCATTATACTCCAAATCTAGAGCAGGCTTTGCCACTGCAGTCTTGCAGGGCATTTTGGCTCCTCCTAGTTCCACCTAGTGCCTACCACCCCTTTCTTAGCTTTGGGATTCTACCCATCTGTTATGACTGCAGCTGTATGCACGATGAACATAGTACAGTTTTGTACCTACCATAAATGTAGATGTTCGAGTGCTAATACAGCTGCAGTCCAGGTTTCCCTCCCTCCTTCCCCTCTTGGGACAGGCCTATAGGCTAACACATCCTCATACAACCTGATTGGGGTATTCATTTATGATGTATTTGCTTGCAACTACTGTACTTTGATTATATTGCACTGCATTATTACACAAATTTATATATTGCCTTCCTTCTGGGGGCACCTGACATCTGGGGCAAAAAAAACTGAATAAAATGGCGTCGGCTGGTTCCTTTATACCCCTGTCGTACTGACGTCAGGGAGGAAGCTACGACAACCGACACCAGACCTAGACTTTGGAATTCGGCTGACCAAGGACCCGCCTGACGGCAGGAGAACCCATCTGTTATGACTGCAGCTGTATTAGCACTCGAACATCTACATTTATGGTAGGTACAAAACTGTACTTTCTTCGTGTTTCACTGTTGCAGTCATTACATTTGGGTAATCTGCTGGCAAGTTGCCCTCATTCGGCCTGAATTCCAGAGTCTTGGGTCCTGCGTCGGTTGCTGTCTTCTCTTCCATGACATCAGGGGTATAAAACATGCAGCCAACGCCATTTTTTTAAGTCTTTCTTGCCGCGCGGTGCCCGAAGCAGAAGCATTTCGCAAGTGCCTGTCAGCCGACTACTGAAATATTCGAGTTTGAGTTTCAGAACCGAAGTCTTCACTAAAGCTAAGTACCCCATTGAGTAAACTTTTTTCTTGCTTTTTACCGATGTCAGAAAAAGTTAATAATTGTTTTACGTGTGGGAAGCAAATACCTCATAAGGATTTCCATTTATACTGTATTCCTTTAACCCACATGGGGAAAGCGTGTTAAACTTAAGAATATATACTGCTTCCTTACTTAAACTGAAGCAGTCTTTTAAGATTATTATTGTCATATACTGACAGATTTATTTTCTGTAAAATAGTACCCTGTAACTCTTCATTATTACTATTATAAAATTCATAAAAATGTGTTGCAATAGAACTCTCTAATTTGTGATTGTGAATGTCTCTAGCATGCTCCAGCAATCTTACTTTAAAGGCCCTCTTTGTTTCTCCTGTATAAAATAGGTTACAGGGGCATTTAAGAGCATACACTACATCCAGTGTCAAAAGAAAAATTATTCCAAGTTTGAAATGGAATATTGTTTATCCTAGAAAAGCATTTGACTATAAATTTACATGCTTTACACTTATTACAACAAGTAGTTCCTGCCAGATAAAAATTACTTAATATATTATTAGCTGGCAAACAAAATCTACCTTTAACTAAAAAATTGTGAATATTTCTCCCCCCGTCTATAAGAAATACCTAAGTTAGCATTAAGCCATTTAAGGAAGCCTCCTGGGAGACCAATAGTTTCAGGTTGTGAGTATTTTACTCACAAGTCGGGTGCATTTTTACATAATTATTTAGCCCTTGTGGTGTATATTTTGCCCTCTTATATTCGTGATGTATTTGATTTTTTGGCAAAAATTAGTGATATGAAATGGAATAAGGACATGTATTTTTTCTCGATTGATGTTAAAAGTCTTTATACAAATTTAAATCATAATTTTGGCTTGGAAATTAGAGAGTTCTGCTTCAGTTTAAGGAAGCAGTATATATTCTTAAGTTTAACATGCTTTCCCCATGTGGGTTAAATGAAGAGCTAAATTGGAGGCTGTTGATCTAATTGTTTAATTATTTAATGTGTTATGTTTTATAGTATTTAAATAAGTTTTTTAGATGCTTTTTTTACTCCTTGAAGGCTTTTTAGCCGAGACGTCAGAGAGGAAAGTTTTTGTCTGTAACTAAGTCAATTGCGGTATTTGTGGCTGGTCGTATTTTACTATTTTTGTATTTCTGTTTTGTGGTTATATAATATACTGTATTACTTGCCTAGGCCCTGATCACAACATGCCTGGCTGTCCGTTTTATGCTAGATTTAACCAAAGCACTATTAAGCGTCTGTATATTTTTCATCTAAGTATTTTGGAAACAGATTTAACTACCCAGAAATGTCTTCGGATAGCAATCAGACTACCGGAGTACATAAAACGCAAAGAAAAGGACAGAGAAAGGCAGTCGAGATCCAAAACTGACGAAGCTTCTCCTAAGCCGTTCGCCGGTACTCGGTGAGGCACTTTCGCAGCCCCTGATACCCACTGCCTTCGAGTCGCAGGCCTCTACCAACACCCATGTGGAGGCCGGCATGCCGCAAGATACATTGGACCGATGGATGTATCTCCTTCGGATGGGTCCGGAGCCACTGAGCAGGCACCGGCTTCTGAGGGTGTCTTCAGACCTCGACATTTTTATATCAAACTGAAAGCTGCAAAACCAAAGGCAAAGACACTTTTTAAAACTAAAAAAATGATGCCTGAGCCACGTGCACAAGCCTCTGTGCCTAAAAAACAGATGATCAAAATGGCTGAAGACCTTGTTACCTTGATCAGGGGTACCCATCTCCCTCCAGATAAGAGGCCTAGGCAAGACACTGACTATGAATCTTCAGATCAGGTTTCTATTTCTTCTGATTCCTCTTCTGATCAGGAATTATCTTTACCTACCTATGAGGATTCTGATGCTGAGGAGTCTATTCCATCTGCATCTCCTCCCGAGGATTATTCATTTGGAGAAACCTGGCATACTTTGAGGGAGCATTTTCACTGGGAGAGTCAAGACTTCTCAGAATCAAAAAAGAGGCTCAGGGATTTCCTTCTTCTCCCTCAGCACAAGCCTTTAGCCATTCCCCCCGTTTTAGACATTGTGGATGATGTGTTTTCGGAGTCAAGCCTGACCCCGGATTCCTTACCTCCGGCTCTCAGTAAGCCTGACTGGTATTACAGGGTTCCTGACTCTCATAAATTTTTATTTAGAAACCCTGCTGCTGATCCTGAAACTATTTCACAGAGTCCAAAGGGAGTTAAGGCCTCAACAGCAAAAAACCCTACCCCCTCCGACAGATTCAAGGGCACTGAACAGATGGGGGAAAAAAGGTTTATACATCTGCAACCTTGGCAATCAGGGCCTTAAACTGTCAATTTCATATGCTTAAGTACCAACCATGTTATGGGATTGCTGAAACAGAAAATGTTTATTTCAGAATGTGCAGAAAATGAGGAATTGCAGGAATTGTTGCATGCAGCTGAACAAGTTGGAAAGCATACTTTGCAATGTGGTTTTGATTCTTTAGAGGCCTCCTGCAGGGCCGCAGTTACTGGATCTGTCATTAGGAGGCATGCCTGGTTAAAGGAACAAAATTTGCCTGATCATGTTAAAGCTAAATTGCTAGATGCACCTTTACAGCATGATTCTCTGTTTGGTGTTAAGGCAGAAGATGTTTTAAAGAAAAAGGAAGACGAAGCTAAGTCTATGCAAACTGTTAAAGATTTCTTACACATGCAGCCACCTAGATTTAGTAGACACTGGCCTACAAAAAATTGGTCCTTTCCTGTGTCAGACAGAGCTCAAAGGGGCAAATCCAGATGCCTTAAGGGTTCCAGGTACCAGGCTCAAGACTCATACAGGTCAAAGCAGTGGGGCAGATCCACATCCAAATCTGGACGAGATAAAGCGCAAACCTACAGAAAGCAATCCCAATGACCTCCCTCTGCCTACACCAAGCACTTATCTTTTGGCAGTACCCATAGGGGGAAAATTAGCACTTTTTGCTCAAAATTGGCAGTTAATAACCCAGGACAAGTGGGTACTAAACATCGTATCACAGGGATACAGATTTCATTTCCACACTCTGCCAATGACAAATGGTTGGCCAGATCTGCCAAAAAATCAATGGGCAGAGGCACAGAAACAGGTTACGTCCCTCATGGGTATGGAAGCCATTCAGACAGTACCAGAACAGGAAAAAGGACAAGGTTTTTACTCGACTGTTCTTGGTACCCAGAAAAGACAAGGCCTGGCGGCCAGTATTGGATTTATCGATTTTGAACACATACCTGGACATTCCAAAATTCAAAATGCTCACTTTGCAACAGCTTCTGCCCATGCTGGGCAAGAATGCTTGGTTGGTGACTTTAGACCTAAAAGAGGCATACCTGCATGTCCCAATAAGACAGTCGTGCAGAAGATACCTCAGATTCAAGGCTGGCTTAATGCATTACCAATTCTCTGCACTGCCCTTTGACTTATCTACTATGCCCAGGGTCTTTACAAAGTGCCTGACACCAGTAATTGCGTTTTGCGGGCAAAGTATTCAAATATATCCTTACTTGGACGACTGTCTCTTTCAAGCAGAGAACAAGGACACTCTTCTACGACACCTGGCGTTTGTGAAAAGGCTTCTAACATGCCTAGGGTACACAGTAAACAAAAAGAAATCACAACTGGTACCCTCTCAAAAGATAACATTCCTGGGTGCAAGCTTGAATACAATGGCCCAGATTGCTTACCTCACGTTATACAAACAAAGGCAACTGACTACTTACTTCAAACTGAGAGCAAGACAAATTCTGCAGGCTCTGGGCTTCATGGCATCCTACATCCTATTAATTCCATATGCAAGACTGCATATGAGGAAACTTCAATAGTACCTAAACAGTTTATGGAGTCAACATTCACACAGTCTAGAAACAATTATTCCTCTCATCCCCTGTCTGTAACAGGAGTTTCTGTGGTGGGCAAAGGCCTGTCACCAAAACATGGGATGGCCCTTCACTCTACCCCCTGCCCGCCAAACCTTAACAGACTCATCAGATTATGCTTGGGGGGGCCCACATGGCAGGAAGATGCCTTCAGGGCATATGGGCACCAAATCAAATGCATCTACATATCAACCAGAAAGAGATGCTAGCTGTTCAAAATGCCCTAACAGCCTTCAAGGACTTGCTTCATCCAGGACAACTACTGATAAAGACTGACAACACCACAGTCATGTGGTATATAAACAAGCAAGGGGGCACACACTCATACCCCCTTTGCAGATTAGCCATGGCACTGTGGGGCACAGCTTTGACCTACCAAATAAATCTTCAAGCTCAATTCCTGCCAGGAAAACAAAACACTCTGGCAGACGATTTAAGCAGAAACCTTATGGATCCTCACGAGTGGCAACTAAATCCACAAGTCTTCAGCATGATAGCAGAGAAATGGGGGAGCCCAGACATAGACCTATTTGCCTTTCCTCAAAATTATCAACTGAAAAGATTCTGCACAAGGACTTGTCACAGACAAGCATGGAAAGTGCCTAAAAGTCAGACAAGAGAAGCCAAAGATGTTATTAATTGCCCCGGACTGGCCCCGCCAATACTGGTACCCAATCAGAACTTGTCTCAATACCCAGCTTGGACGTTGCCTCAAAAACCACAACTACTGTCCCAGCAAAACAATCGGATCATGCACAGTCAACTACAGACTCTGAACCTGGCAGCATGGCTAATCCTGTAATCATACAGACAACACCTCTCAGTAAAGCTGTGATGGATGTCATTTTGGAGGCCAGAAGGCCTAGTACCAGAAAATCTTATGCTGACAAATGGAAGAGATTCTGTGCTTGGAATCAAGCACAAGGAACTGATACAGCAGAACCGCATATTCCTCAGATATTACAATACTTAACTGAGATGCTTGACAAAGGCCTATCTTTTTCATCAATCAAAATCCATGCCTTTGCCATTTCGGCTTATTACAATACAGAGCCACCAATCTTTTCTCATCCTTTACTAAAGCAGTATCTTAGAGGAGCCGAAAATTTAAGGCCTCCTAGAAGATCACCATTGCCTGCATGGGACCTCAATTATGTGTTGGAAAAGCTCACCCTGCCTCCATTTGAACCAGCTGATACCACTGATATATAGTTCTTATGGAAGGCAGCTCTGCTACTAGCAATTACTTCAGCAAGAAGAGTTTCAGAGCTACAGGCCCTCATGGCTGTAGAGCCTTTTATCATATTTTACCCAGACAGGGTGTCTCTGAGGACAAATCCTACCTTTGTGCCTAAGGTGGTTTCCACTGTGGCTCTTAACCAAACAATTCATCTGCCAACTTTTTATCCAAATCCGCAGAACAAAGGGGAGAGAGGTCTGCATTCCTTGGACGTACACAGACAGCTAAGATTCTACTTGAGCAGGACTAAAGCTCTAAGAAAAACTGAGCAATTACTAGTGTCATATGCTGCAGGATCAGAAGGAAAGGCTATTTCAAAGCAGACAATTTCAAAGTGGATAAGCCATTGCATCCGTTTCTGCTACTTACACCATGGCAAACCTGTGCCCAAGGGCATTAGGTCTCACTCCACCAGGGCTGCAGCTACTTCAGCAGCCTTTCTCAGAGGAGTACCAACCAAGGACATTCTAGAGGCTGCTACTTGGAGTTCTGTTCACACCTTTACAAAGCATTACCATTTGCCTCTCTACTCTAAGTCCAGGGCAGGCTTTGCCGCTGCAGGGCCTTATAGCCTCACCTAATGCTGTTTAGCTCCAGCCTCCCCAACCATAGCTTTGGGATTCTACCCAAATGTAATGACTGCAACAGTAAAACACGAAGAACATAGTACAGTTGTGTACACTTACCATAAATGTAGATGTTTGCGTGTATTCACTGTTGCAGTCCAGGTTACCCTCCCGCCATCCCCCTGTCATTCTGGAGTTTCTTTCCTTCTCTATCTTCTACAACCTATGTGGTGTATTTGCTTGTAGATTAAGGTAAAGTTTATATTGATGCATGTATATATATTTATAAATATTTAGAATATTGCTACCTTTTTGGGGGCACCTGACATCTGGGGCAAGAAAAACTTAAGAAAATGGCGTCGGCTACATGTTTTATACCCCTGACGACCTGACGTCATGGAAGAGAAGACGGCAACCGACGCAGGACCCAAGACTTTGGAATTCAGGCCGACTGAGGGCAACCTCCCAGCAGATTACCCAAATAAAATGACTGCAACAGAGAATACACTCAAACATCTACATTTATGCTAAGTGTACATAACTGTACTTTCAGAGGGGCGTGGTTCAGCTCAAGTTTTCTCAGAGCCGTCCTTGTTTCTTGGAGTCTTGCCATGTGCAGCTATTCCCTGGCCTCGGCTTCAGTGGCCGTCTCATTGGGTTGGGGTAGGACTATGGTCCCGGGCTGCCATCTCTCTTTGAGGGGGCCTGCCTGCCTCCCAGGTCATGGAGAGAGGGCCTTGGTCTCTGCAAGTTCTCAGCTGGATCCCACCCTATTGGAGCATTTCCCCATGACTCCTTTTCACACAGGTTCCTCCAACCTCAGCACCCAGACAGCTAGCACCAAAGTTGCAGGGCTCCCCTGCACAAGTGCATACCTCTTCCAATTCCTGCACAGATCTTCCCACTGAGGAGGTTTCCCGGATGAGGACGTGTAAGAGGAAACACCTAGATTCCCCAGAGGAATTTGCCACACAGGACACTGACTTTGAAAGGAAGGGTTCTCCCCGGTCACCCCCAGAAGTCATCTCCTTTAGAGAGATTCTTGAGTTATTAAAGCAGAGGGGTGACTGGAAGCCCAAAGACTCTTCCTCAGAGTAGTTAATGTACCTGCAAAGTTTTGGTGCTCGCCACTCTACCTCTTGGGTGACTCTGCCAGCTGACAGTCTTAAGTTGATCACACAGTGGGCATGGAAGGCCCCTGATTCTGTAGAGCCATTCCCCAGGAGACCAGACAAAATTCTCATCGGATCAGAGGGCCAACAGTTTTGGGCCAAGGGGTTAGCAAGTAGATGCCATGGTGGTTGCTGTAGCCACAAAGAAGGAACTGGCAGAGGAGAGTTGCACTGTTGATCCTTCTAACCAAGAGTCTAGGGCGATGGACAGGTTTGGGAAGTGGATCTACATTTCATCAACCTTTGCCTTACTGTCTTTTAACTACACGGCACACTTCACTAGACTCCAGCAGGATCTGATCAAGGAGCTGTCAGATACCCTTGCAAGAGCCATGTCTGAGGAAGTACAAGATCAAGTTGCCTCCCAGCTAGCCACCCTGGGGTCTATTTTCAATTTGTCCGTGGGACTCATTGTGCACACAGCCAAAGGGACAGCAGGATCCAACATTGCCATAAGGAGGCATGCCTGGATGCGCTTGTGAGTTTGTGTTCATCAGTGCTCCCTTTGACAGATCATCCGTGTTTGTACCTGAAGTCGGAGAGACCTTCGGCAGCTGCAGTGGGTATGGCTGTTTCTGCTCCTCAGCAGTCCTTTTCCAAGAACCAGAGAAGTGGGAAAATGTAGTTCTAAAACCCCAGAGGAACTTTTCAGACACACGTGACAGTGGCTCCCCTCAGGACGGGGGGGGGGGGGCTCCAGTGGAAGACGCTGGCCTCTTGGCAGAAATGGCCTGCAACATCATGGTTCCAGGGATTCCTTCTCAGGGAAACCATACCAATGCTCTTGAAGGGCGGCCCGATTGCTTGCCTCTGGAGGCAGTTGGGGGAAGATTGTCCTTGCATCCACTAGTCTGACAACAAATACTTAGGTGTAAAAGATGATTACCAGAGGATACAACATAACCCTTCATTCTCACCCCAAGAACAGGCAAAAGAAACCCCAATGTACCACCCAGTCAGAGGGATCAGGCAGCTTTGGAAATTCCGAAGCTACTAGAAGAGTCATCCAAGAAGTCCTACCACTCCAGATAGGATTTGATTTCTACTTGTTTCTTTTTGGTGCCAAAGAAGACACGGGACTGGAGATCAATTTTAGATTTCAGCCTATTGAACAAGTGTGTTCAACGGGCAAAATTCCAGATGGTCAATGTTCAGTCTATTCTGTACTTTCTAGGCAAAGATGATTGGATGTGCTCTGTAGACCTCCAGGATGCATATCACCATATAAAAATGTACAAATGCTCAAGAAGGCTCTACCGCTTTCATCTAGGAGCCTGTCATCAGTTCAGAGCTCTGCTGTTTGGTCTCACCACAGCCCCCAGGGTGTTCACCAAGTGTATGGCAGTAGTAGCAGCTCACTTTAGACTGCACGCATTCTGAGTGTTTCCATATCTAGACGACTGGCTCTTCACTGCTCCCACCAAGCATCTGCTAGAGCAGTCAAGAGACTTTGTTCTACACACTTGCACTTGTCTAGGTGTTACTGTGAATCGCACAAAATCCCAACTAAGTCCGACTCAAGAATTGGAGTTTATAGGAGCTCATCTAAATACCACCTCTTGCATAGCTTCCTTTCCTCCTCACAGATTGCGAAGGATAAGGTCCCATGCAGAGGGACTAATTTGCCCCGGTCTCCGAAACCTTAAGTTAACAACTTGGTTCCTCCAATTCCATTGATCGCCAGGCAAGGTAACTTGTCTTCTCCAGTCCGAAAAACTGTTGGCTTCTCATAAGCCTTCCACCAGGAGACTTTATAATAGTAAGTGGAAAAGATTTTTGTTTTGGGCCCACAAAAAGGGTATTGATCCCTTTTTTCTGCACCAGTTGCAAAGGTGTTGGAATTTTTAGCTATGTTCTTTTTTTTTGAGAAGGGAGCTGCTGCTTCTATTGAAGTCCAATTAGCTGCTATTTCCAACTTGCATGACGGTTTCGAAGAGCATTCCTTAATCTCACATGTTTTGCAAAGTATTTATGAAAAGACCCTTAATGGTAAAACAACCTTATAACGATCCCCTCGTTCCTTGGAATCTCAGTATGGTCCTACAGTCTTTGGACAGTTCCCCTTTCAAGGCAGCAGCTAGTTGTGATCAGAAGGTCTTTTCTTGGAAAACCATTTTTCTGGTAGCCATTACGTCGGCCAGAAGAATTTGAGATTCAAGCGTTGTCTTCAAAACTTCCATATTGGATTTTTCATAGACAGGGTTTCACTTAAGCCATTGTTTCTTCCTAAGGTGGTATCTGAAGGTAACATCAATCGTCCATTCATTTTACGAGTCTTCTTCCCTAATTTTTCTAACAAGAGAATATTGTTTGCACTTGCTAGATGGCCACAGGCAATTGCAGTTTTATCTCCACAAAACAAAGGACTTTAGGGCGTCCGATCAGTTATTTGTCTCTCTTTGACTCCATCTATTGTAAACCAGTTTCAAGGGTTAATTTATCTAAATGGTTAAGGGAATGCATAACTAGGGATGTTCTTAGTGTTTCACTGTTGCAGTCATCACATTTGGGTTATCTGCTTGCAGCCCTCAGTCGGCCTGATTAACAAAGTCTTTGGTCCTGCGTTGGTTGCTGTCTCATCTTCCATTACTTGAGGTAGTCAGGGGTATAAAGCATGCAGCCTACGCCATTCTATCAGTCTTTCTTGCCATACGGTGCCCAAAGCAAGAAGCAGTTCGCAAGTGCCGGTCGGCCGACTCCTGAAACTTTCGTTTTCGAGTTTCAGAACCAAAGTCTTTAACTAAAGCTAAGTACCCCATTGGGGAAACTTTTTCTTGCTCTTAACCGATGTCAATAAAAGTCAATAATTGTATTTCTTGTGGAAAGCAAATGCCTCCTAAAGATTTTCATTCGTACTGTATTCCTTGCCTAGGCCCTGACCACGACGTACCTCGCTGTCGGTTTTGTGCCTTATTTAAACAACAAACTATTCTTTGTTTGTATATTTATGCTTCTAAATATTTTGGTACTTTGTTTACTTATCCAGATATGGCCTCGATAAGCCACCCGACTACCAACATTCTGAAAAAACGCAAAGATAAACACAGAGACAGGCCACCTAGGTCCAAAGCTGCTGACGATGCTTCTCCAAAGCTAGTTGCAAGTTTGCCGGTAGTCAGTGAGGTGCTTTCGCAGCCCCTGATACCTGCTACTTCAGATTCGCAGGCCTCTACTGAGACCCATTTGAAGTCTGGTATGCCGCGAGATGCTTCAACTGTGGAACCTGCGGATGTCTCTATCTTGGATGGGTCCGGAGCTCCTGTGCAGCCACTGGCTTCTGAGGGTGTATTCAGACCTACTAACTTGCATATTAAACCAACGCTGTCTTCTTCTTCAAGGCCTAAAACTAGATCCATGCCTAGAAAACCGACGCCCAGACCCCATGGTCAGGCCTCTATGCCTAAAAAAGAAATGGTAAGAATGGCTGAAGACCTTAATTGCTTTAATCAGAGGAAGTCAACCTTTCCCCTCTAAGAGACCTAGGACTGAATTTGGCTATGATTCTTCTGATCAGGGTTTTGAAATTTCTGTTTCTTCATATGACCAGAATTTATCCTTTTCTGCCTATGAGGATTCTGATGCAGAGGACTCAATTCCCTCTGCTTCCCCTCCAGAGGATTTATCTTTTGGTGAAACCTTGCATACTCTTAGGGAGCATTTCCGCTGGGAAAGCCAGGATTACTTTGATTCTAAAAAGAGGCTTGGGGATTTCTTACTCCTGCCCCAGCAGAGGCCTTTAGCTATCGTCCCTGTACTAGATATTGTTGATGCCTTTACAGAGTCTAGCTTGGCCCCTGACTCCTTACATCCTGCTCCCAGAAAACCAGGTAGATATTACAGGGTTCCTGACTCTCACAAGTTCCTTTTTAAAAATCCTACTGCGGATCCTGAGACCATTTCACAGAGACCCAAGGGCATAGAGGCTACAACTGCTAAAAATCCTACCTGCTCTGCTAGAGATTCTAGGGCGCTGGATAGATGGGGGTAAGAAGGTGTACACCTGCAACCTTGGCCATTAAGGCCTTAAATTGTTAGTTTCATATGTTAAAGTATTAGCAGCACATTATTGGATTGCTTGTACAGAAAATTATGTTGATTACTGGCTGTGCTGAAAATAAAGATTTTACAGGATTTAATGCATTCTGCTGAGCAAGTTGGAAAACATACTTTGCAGTGTGGTTTTGATTCACTAGAGGCATCTTGCAGGGCTGCTGTTACTGGGTCTGTACTTTGAAGACATGCTTGGCTTAAAGAGCAATCTTTGACAGATCATGTTAAAGCTAAATTTTTGATGCTCCCTTAAACTAGGAACTTCTGTTTGGCAACAAAGCAGTAGTAGTACTTATAAAGATGGAGGAAAAGGCTAAATCTATGCAAACTGTTAAAGATTTCCTGCAAGTACAGCTTCCAAGATTTAGTAGGCACTGGCCCTGTAAGAATTGGTCCTTTCCTGTCTCTTCCAGGCCTTCAGTCTAAACCCAGACCCAGCAGAACACTCAGGCTTCAGTCCCAAGGTACACACAGGACTAAGCAGTGGGGGGCTCCCACTTCCAAAGCAGGGAGTAGTAAGACTCCCCCCCCCCCCCCATGGTAAACTGAATGATTTAACTTTAAAACTTCCAAGCCTTTCTCAACTGACTACTCCTTTAGGGGGAAAGATTGCTCTCACCATTCCCATCCCTGCAACTCTGCCTTTACAAGAAAGACAAGCATTCTGTTTCTTGTATCAGTCCATGTATTCCCCATAAGTGAAAAAACCCTTTCCACAAAGCTGTTGCTTGGCGGGATTGAAAGGGCAAACTGCACCAGTATGTAAAGCGTTTTGCAGTCTGGAGCTTTACTAAAAAAAGTCACCCAGCGATCACTTACAGATGCCTCTGTCATCTGTAACAGGGCTGGCAATGCAGCAGTTAAAATGCATTAGTCTGAGTAAAGTGCTTCACTGTCCACATCCAATTTGAAAATGTCTGCAACTGTATGCAGTTCTGGGCAAGTTACAGGATGTTGGAGGCTGAGGACCTGTATAGCAAAGGGACTATTATAGTCAATCCACTTCTGTAGATAACAAAGTGCTTTACTGTAAAAATATCAGACGTTCCTACAAACCTGCTGTGCAACAGCTGGAGTAAAGTGCTTTAGGGCAGATGAAACTTTGTCACCAAATAATTGGTCATCTAGCCTTCTCTGCAACTCGTCTTTAAGATTTTTCATCACTGTGTACAACTCCGTAGCAGTGTGTGTGTTACTTTCAAGCTTTGCTATAGACTTGTGGAATATCTGCAGAATGTAGTGCATGAAATGTATATCGCACTCTGCCTCTGAGATATCCCCACTGATGCCATCCTCATCGGCCTCCACAAATCTCCAGATTAAGGGGTGACAGTCGTCAGGCCTTGAATAGGAAAATAACTTTTACTAGGCCAGCATTGTACCAGCCTCACCACAGCTGGGAGCAAAGACAGCCACCTTGTTGCAACATGCTGCATGATTTCCTTAAAGTCCTGGTCTGGGAAAGAATAGAAGTGTTTCAGCAGTGCCATTTTTTTAGCAGATGTTGAAAACTCACTATATATTTTCAAAACCAGAGTCTCCACATCAAATCTTGCAAGGGACTTGCTTGCATGCTTGGCACAGTTACGTATTATGTGCCATAAACAGTTTCTTGCAATGATGTGAGGCACCTCAGATTTCAAACTTTTAAATACAGGTCTGTGTTTTCCATTGTCTGCAGCATAGCTAGCAATGTTTTGTACTTTGAATATTTTCTGTACAAGGGTGTCCTTTATTCTTGTAAAGATGCATTCGGCACTTTTGTTGTGATCCTCGTAGAAATCCAGAAGTTTCTGTTGTGTGCCATGGCTGTGAGTGAAGTACTGAATAACCGAGGGGAACATTTTTCTGTTCCCTTTATTGGATGCATCTGATCCCACTGAGAAATAGGAATTGCCAAGTTCCTGCAGAAGGCGCTCCTCTGAATGAGGTGCAAGTACATTCATGACAATACTCTCAGATTTGATCTTCTCACAGCTGAATTTCAAAGCCAAAGTAGAGTCAGGGAAATCTGTCTGTGCCAGCTTACCTCCACAGTCCATGGATACATATGAATGACCTTGTTTCACTCCATGATGGACTGCTGTCACTTCAGCTGCAGTCACTTTGGAAGATTCACTGTTTGCACTGTATGGCTGATTAAACTTTGTCATTACAAGGTTCTGCCTCTGCAACTGAAGGCTTTGCTGTTGTTTGTCTAACTTCTGATAGCTTTTCAGTGCCTTTTCCTCATCCCATTTTGCAGTGAGTTGTTCCACAGGATGTGCACTTTGCTATGGTATCTGCATTTGGAACAGGTAGCACCCACGAGTAGCTTTGCTCCCACACCTCATTATAACTGCAGAAAAACTTCTTAGGAGACTCTTTCAGCCTCTTGCTGAATCATTGACCTTTTCCCAAGCATGATTCGTGCAGGATCCTTACTTAACACCACTACAATAAACCGAAACAGCTGTTGATACAAAATCAAAACAGTATTATGTGACCGACACCAGTGCCTGGTGGGGCCTGTGTCAGTCACTAGCCAGTAGCCAGAGTTGCTCACATTCACATGTGAATCTCCAGACATAAAGAAAAAAAACACGTGAAAAAGACTCCACATGAAAAATTAACAGTAAAGGTTAAGCAATGAAAGGCAGAAGCAACTCCTGTCTGAGGGACATTCTGCAACTGTTACACAAACATGAAACTGGTGTGACAGCAGAATATGCACAGAAGGCATTCAGCTTTGTATAAAACCTGTGGGTCAGACACTAAAGCAATGTCCCAAGACCCTCTACTGTTATGCTGAACCCAATGCAAAGTTATACAGCTGAGTCTGGACACAGCAACAAAGTTCAGGCATACCATGGCCTGACAAGATAAAGAGGAAATACTTGGTAGCTCAGCAATCATACCCTTTGGCTACAACTGTAATAACCTGCATAGAGACAAACCAGACATAGTGTGAGCCAACACAATGATAAAGACAAAATACGTAGCTCAGCAGTAATAATTTGCATAGACGGCTCAAAAATCAAATTTTAAAATACTGCAATCCGAGAACAGGCCATGCATTTTCTTAGATAGAAGCCTAACAAATATTTAGTGACTTCAACCCTCTATCACTTGGTAGAAATCCACACAGTATGAGAACAATGAGGCAAAATCTGTCCATTTTGTTCTAACATCACAATACCTTTCAACCTAGGCAAGAAATCTACATTAGGCTGTGCTAGAGAGACAGAAATGGTGTAGTCTTAGGTGTTAGAATAACAGTTTTGTTGTCGCCTCACAGTAAGATGCTGTCCGGTTCGACTCTCAGAGCGTCTTCTGCGTGGAGACATGCGTGAATGGGCGTACCTTCGTTGAAGGTTGTGCGTCAGGGCTGGCAACTCGGTACGTAAAAATCAACTGCAAATCATTAGCGGACCGGAGTTCCACTGTGGCGACCCCTAACCGGGAAAAACTGAAAGTCACAACAACAACTCTGTGCATTTCCTAAAAGATTTGAAGTATAATATCCACAAATGCTTTTAAGGCATACCTTAGGCAAGAAAGTGGAATGTAAAAGACAGTTAAAATGCCACATTGAATCACAGACAATTTTGAAAGACAGTAGTCGGTGCTATATTCAAACACTGGAGCTAGAATAAAACATTTCCATGATATACGGCTTAAAGTTGTGCAACCTTAATTGCTTGCAGCAAGCACACCTGGCTTGTTATCAATATTAGATCACAATAAATACAGGAGCATCTGCAGACTGAACGTTGCAAGAAGCTTGACAGTGCATCAATAGCTATTCATTTAAAACTTACTCTGTGGTGACCCACCACTACAGGAGCCTCAATCCTCACCACTGGCAACAGTGGGGCATGTTTACAGAGGATGACAACACCCCACATTCAGTACAATTTCCTTTAACAGCACAGAGGCCACAGTCAACTTAGGTCTGGTTTCTCCCCCTTTCTCCACTCCAGACACCAAATAACACTCCTCCACTGGCACAGCTATAGAGTTGAGCAGGTTGGCCAAGTGAAGACCTCCAGCCCCCTATTTGTGCAACCAGTGCTTTGGGCCCCCGCTCAAGCAGTTGACACACTATGAGATTGGATTTACACACACACGAAATGCTGGCACAGGTGTACTCATTGCCACCCACTCCTTATGAGTTACTTTAAAGCCCTAACAAAGTGCGTCCAATCTTACTGTGCAATAGTAATATTAACACAAATTAGTAGGTTCACCAACAGCAAGCTAGAGTGGCCCCCATAGTCATTAAATAAATATGCAAGTACTCTCAAAACTTAAATATGTCTACGCTACAATGAAAGGTTTAAGTATATTTATTAATAAAAGAAAATATTCCATATATATTCAATGTGACATCAAAGTTCAAAACTACATGAAATATTTCAAACACTGACAGTCTCAAAGAAAAACAGCTAAACTAAGCTGTACTATATACCCAAGACAGTACACCATAGAAAGAAAAAAACACAGATCAAGGTAAACATTATGGTGATGACAAACTAGAAATGACAGTTCTACAGTCATAGCAAGCATCCTATACAAGTCATGTACTCATATATTCATTGTAACATCAAAGTACAAAACCACATGAAAGATTTAAAATAACATTGTGGTAAAAACAGCCAAACTAAACCTTGGTATAGAGCGCAGATCAAGGTAAACATCGCAGTGATGACAAACTAGAGAAATGACAGTTCTACAGTCATAACAAGCATATTCTACAAATCATGTACTCCGTATATATTCATTGTAACATTAAAGTGCAAAACCACATGAAAAATAATTAAAATAACTTTGCAGTAAAAACAGCCAAACCAACCCTTGCTATATATCTGTCTGCAGACAGTGTCCTAGAAACTGCAGGTCACAGTAGATGTTGCGGTGATTACAAACAAGAAATAATATACATCATATCACCACATCTACTTTGATACTGTTATAACACAAGCATCTTACACAAATCACTTGCTGTCACTATCAGTGAATGAGATTTACTGCCAGCACAGCTAGTGGATTAATGTAAATTTAACATTTACAAAATTTACTAGTAGCTGTGTTGGCAGTATCGCCATTCTCTTTGCCACGCACTTTTAAAAAATCTACATCTTTTCCATTCCAGATTAAATTCTACCACTTACCTCTGGGAAAAGCAGCAGGGTTCCTTGGACAGTTTCACAGGCAAAATAGGGCCGACAGGACACAGGCTAACACCATGCAGAGGCAGAGCAAGCAGCAGGCAGGGAAAAAAGGGATCCCAAACACCACCTTATGCAGGCTGCAGCAGTGGCAGGTCACCCGAGTCCCGATTGCAGTAACTGTCAAGCAGGCAAGGGCACCGCACAAGAAGCAGCAAGACCACCAGTCACCGCTGAAGTTCCGATTGGTGAATCCGAAGTAAAGAGCTCAAGAGCCGTACAATCCAACAAGTGAGCGAAGAAAATCTCCATCCTCCTGAAGTTCACCTTTTTTTTTTAAAAAAAAAAAAAAAAAAAAAAGGCGACACATAGCTCAAAGCCCTGCTTTTTATTCTTTAATTTTCACGGGCATCTAATAGCTAGTCTAATTATTGATTGGCTGCTTGCTGCATGAGCTTGTTGCTGCTTGCTGCATGAGCTTGTTGATTGGCTGTTCCCCAGTGCAGCAAGCAGCCAATCATTCAAGACGGCAATGTCGTTTTTTCGTCAGCATACAGACGTGCTGACGAAGGACTTCAGTTCCAGAATCTGAGTGAGAACCGGAGTGCTGTATTGATTTCTGGACACTCCGGGGGAAAAAAACTGAGGGGTGGCAATGCTATGCATAACATTTATCTACAAAAAGAACTACTAATTACCTGCACCAGTTAAGGCACATTCTACTAGGGTGATGATAGACACTTCTGCTGTTTTTCACTTGATGGCTTCATGGATGAAATATGTGCAGCAGCCACCTGGGCTACTCCACATACCTTTGTCACTCATTACAAATTGGATCTGGTCTCCAGTGGAAGTGTGTCCTTTGACTCTATGGTGCTCAGGAATGCATCTTCCATAAGGCCTTCCAATATCTAAGGTAGCTGGGGACTCTGACCCATATGAATATAGACAACATCCGATAAAGAAATTTTATGTACTCACCATAGTGTTCATTTTGTGTTGTCGCTCTTCATTTGTCCTTGACACCTCACCCGCCTTTCCCCTCCTTCAGGCTTCTTGGAGGAACGAACTCTAGTCCTGGTTTTCTGTTATTTCATATATGACCTTGGACATGGCCTCTTTAATTGGAAAAGGGCAGTCTTTCCTGTCTTCCTTTATATCTGCAAACTCGATCTGAGGTGATCTGGAGTGGGGAATTCTGGTTAGGGGCTTAGCTCGAGAGGTTTTGGTTCTCGCAATCTGTTAAAAGAGCTGAGACTGTTCCGAGGATCAGAACAGAGACCCATATGTCAAGGATAAATGAAGATCGACAGCACATATCGAATATTATGGTGAGTACACAACTTTTTATCAACCCATGTCACACTTCTACTATTCTAAGGAGATCTGTAAAAATACTTTGCAGTGTTAAGCTTTATTTTTAAAGTAATGTGGCAGCAAGCAGAGTAACTCTTTAGGGAGACCTTCATTTTCAGGAAATGAGACCAGAGTCAGTGTGTGGGACTTGTTGGTTTTTCGGGTGATGTCCTTCATGGATGCATCTGCAGTCATAACAAGTGGGTTGTCCTGTCGTCAGGCAGCCCTGCAGTCGGCCGGATTCCAAAGTCCGGGTCCGCTTCGCTGATGTCGCGTCATCTCTGTTGGTCTTCGGGTATAAAAGCATCAGCATTTTCCCCAGTCTTTCTTGGCGTGGGCGCCGAAGCAGAAGCTGTTAAAGTGCGCGGTCGGTCGGATCCAGAGATTACTTCTACGAATACTTGAAGACTTTAGTAAGTACCCGTTGGGGACTCTTTCTTGCCTCAGCCGATGTCAGAAAAAGTTAACAATTGTTTAACCTGTGGGAAACAAATACCTCATAAAGATTTCCACTCTTACTGTCTGCCTGGTTTAGGCCCAGCCCACGACGTAGCAGCCTGTTCGCCTGTGCCTCTTTCAACCTCGGAGTTTGCAGAACAGTTTTGGTACTGATTTACATTATGCCGCGGATCCTCCGACTACCCAATCTACCAAAAAAAGAAGACCGACACCGGGTCCGCTGGTTTCGCCGAAACCACGGTAAAGCAAAAGTGTCTCAGTTTCGCGAAACCGAGAAAACTGATCAAAGTACAGCTGAACCTATTCTTACAACTGAGGCCCTGCTACATCTCTTGAATCGACCTCAGAAATTTTACCCTCACGGTGGTTGACTTATCAGACACCATCCCCTTGGATGTCTCTACCCCAGCACGTGGTGCTGCTAGGCCTCCAGCAGCCATGTCCATTAAGGCCTTCGCCAGGGCTAAAGCAGCCAAGACTACTAAATCAGTGCCTGTTAAACCCCCACATCCAGGCCCTCTTCTAGTTCTCAAATGCTTTCTTTGGCAGAAGATTTAATTTCTTTAATTAGAGGATCTCAATCTCACCCAGACAGGGCCTCTCAGCCCCAGAGAAGAGACCTAGGGCAGAGCCCCTGAGCCAGTGTCTTCTGATGATTCTGCTGATGAATCAGGCGTACGAACTGACCAGCCAGAGGCTCCCTTCTCCAATTTTGAAGATTCTGATGCTGAAGAATCCATTCCAGCTGCTTCCCCACCAGAAGAATTCTCCTTTGGGGAAACCTTGCATGCCATGCGAGAACAGTTCCAATGGCAGCAACAGGATTTTTCAGACTCCAGAAAAGACTTAGGACCTTTCTGCACCTCCCACAGCACAGGCCCTTAGCTATACCTCCTGTTCTCTGTGGTGGATGATGCTTTCAATGATGTTTGCTCCGCTCCAGATTCTTTACCCCAGCCCCTGCCAAACCAGACAGATTTTACAGGGTGCCAGATACTCATCACCACCTTTACAAGGCCCCACTTGCAGACCCAGAAACTATATCCCAGGGTCCCAAGGCAGTAGCCGACCACAGCTAAAACCCTATTCCTTCTGAAAGGGAAGCAAGGTCATTAGACAGATGGGGTAAAAGGTCTACACTTCAGCTACTCTTTCAGCTAGAGCTTTAAACTGTCAGTTTCACATGATACAATACCAAGAGTTTATGCTTGATCAGTTAACTAAAAACTAACCACTGATGAATCTCTTGATAAGAAATATGTATTAGAGATGGTAAATAACATACAACAGGTTAGCAACCATTCCTTAAAATGTGGCTATGATGCACTGGAGGCTTCATTTAGATCAGCCATGACAGGCACAGTGATAAGAAGGCATGCATGGCTAAAGGAACAAGCTTTACCGGATCATGTTAAAGCTAAGTTGCTAGATGCTCCTATGGACAAGACAAGTTTGTTTGGTACACCTGCCCAGCAGGTTATGAAGAAAATGGAAGAAAAGGCAAAATCTGTTCAAACTGTTAAAGATTTCTTGCAGGTTCAACCCCAAGGTTTAGCAGGAACTGGCCTGCCAAAATTGGTCCTTTCCTGACTCCACAAAATTTCAAAGGGGCAGGAATAGACGTTCCAGAGGCAGAAACCAATCCAGAGGAGGTGCCTACAGAGGACGACAGTGGCAAGGTAACAACAGAGGCACAGACACAGCCACTGCCACTACATCAGCACAACCACAGTGACTTAATCCTAAATCCGCCTACCAGGGAACAAATAGCAGCTCCTCTAGGCGAAAGTTAACCTTATTTTCAAAGAACTGGCACTACATAACAAAAGACAAGTGGATTTTACAAACCATAGATCAAGGTTACGGTTTCACTTCCACACTTTACCGGTCAAAAGAGGAATGCCAAATCTACCTCCAAATCAAAAAACAGAGGCTCTACGCCAGATAATGGAGTTAGCAAACATGAGAGCTGTGGAAAGAGTGCCAACAGCAGAACAAGGAAAGGGGTTCTATTCCAGACTATTCCTAGTTCCAAGAAAGGAAAAAGTTGGAGACCAATTCTCGACCTGTCCACCTTAAATACATACATCATTGTCCCAAAATTCAAAATGCTGACCCTACAGCAACTTCTTCCCATGCTGGGCAAGGAGTCTTGGCTGGTAACTCTAGATCTCAAGGAGGCATACCTGCAGTCCCATTCGACCAATCTGCAGAAGATACCTCAGATTTCTTGCAGGATCAGAGCACTATCAATTCTCAGCATTGCCCTTTGGCTTATCTACAGAGTATTCACAAAATGCCTGGCATCAGTAATGGAATTCAAATTTACCCATACCTGGACGACTGCCTGCTACAAGGGGACAACAAAAGCAAGCTGACAACAGATTTACAAAGGGTCATTTACTTGCTACAAGGACTGGGATACACAGTCAATTTACAAAAGTCAAGGCTGATACCATCCCAAACAAGGACATTCTTGGGCGCGGAATTGGACACAGTACAACAAATGGCATTCCTGACTACAGAAAAACAAAAGAACTTCCTCTTTACTTCTTGGCACTAACAAAACTGAACAAGTTAACAGCAAGAAAAGTTCTGCAGGCCTTGGGCTTCATGGCATCATGCATAATCTTGGTCCCATTTGCCAGACTACATATGAAACTACAGTGGTACCTAAAGAATTTATGGTCCCAACACAGACACAGTCTAGAAACAGAAATCCCACTAATTCCATGCTTAAAACAGGAGTTCCTATGGTGGGCTCAGGCATGCCAGTCAAACCCAGGCCAGATGTCAACCAAGCCAGACCATCACAACAGACGCTTCAGACCTAGGATGGGGGCCCACATGCTGGACAAATGCGTGCAAGGATTGTGGACACAGGATCAACTTCACCTGCACATCAATCTAAAAGAAATGCTGGCAGTAAAACTGGCAATCCAAAAGTTCAAACCATTCCTCAAAGAGGGCCAGTTGATGATAAGGACGGACAACACCACAGTCATGTGGTACATCAACAAACAGGGAGGCACTCATTCATACCCCTATGCAGAATGACCTTGGAGCTGTGGACCCTGGCACTCAGCTACAACATTCAGTTACAGGCAATATTTGTACCGGGAAAGACAATACTCTAGCAGACATATTAAGCAGAACCACCGGATGCCCACGAATGGAAGCTGCACCGGACATCTTCAAGACCATCTCAAAGAAATGGGGAATGCCACAGATAGACCTATTCGCATCACCTCTCAATCACCAGCTCAAAATTCTGCACAAGGACATTCCACCCACTAGCATGGAAAGTGGACTCACTCTCCTTCAACTGGAAAGGCCTAACAGCATATGCATTCCCACCTCTTCCTTTGATACACAAGGTACTACTAAAAATCAAGGAAGAACGTCCAAGGATAATCCTGATAGCTCCAAACTGGCCAAGACAACACTGGTACCCACTACTGAAGAGCATGTCTCGAACAATATGTGGCCAATACCCTGATGCCTTTGATGTTAACTCAGAACAACTACAGCATCATACATCCAAACCTAAAACGCTGCAACTGACTGCATGGAACATCACATAGCAGCAGCTAATCCAGAACTTTCCCAAAGAGTTAAAGACATTATTCTTGAAGCACGCAGACCTTCAACAAGAAGGAACTATGCTGGAAAATGGAAAAGGTTTGTCATTTGGAGTACGGAAAGAGGAAAAGATGTGTCAAACATAGATATGCCTAACATTCTGGAGTATCTGGCGAACTTCTTCATTCAGGCCTGTCCTACTCCTCCATCAAGATACATGCATCAGCTATTTCAGCAGAATACAGCTTTGATCCACCTGTTTTTAGCACCTTTGCTCAGGCAGTTCCTCAGAGGAATCAAGAATGTAAAACCTCCAAGGAAACCACCATTACCAGCTTGGGATTTAAACTTTGTGCTAGAAAAGTTGACACTATCACCCTTTGAACCAGCAGCAACAGCAGACCTACAACACCTGTCATGGAAAACTGCTTTCCTACTGGCAATTACCTCAGCAAGGAGGGTTTCAGAACTACAGGCCTTAATGGCAGTGCAACCCTTCCTAATCTTCCACCAAGATAGAGTGTCCATGAGGACTAATCCTACATTTATGCCCAAGGTGGTATCCAGAGTATCTTTAAACCAGGCAATCCACCTACCTACCTTCTTTCCCAAACCACAAAACAGAGGGAAAGAATACTGCATACCTTGGATGTACATAGACAGCTACGCTACTACTTGGACAGAACAAAAATAGCAGAAAGACTGACCAACTTTTGTAGCCTATGCAACAGGAAGGGAAGGAAAAGCTATTTCCAAACAGACAATCTCCAAATGGATAGGAAATTGCATACGATACTGTTACTCCTTCCATGGAAAACCAATTCCACAGAACATAAGACCTCATTCTACAAGGGCAACAGCCACTACCACAGCCTTCTTACGAGGAGTGGCAACCAAAGACATTATTGAGGCGGCTACTTGGACCTCCGTGCATACATTTGCCAAGCATTATAATTTGCCTCTATATTCCAGATCCCGAGCAGGGTTTGCCACTGCTGTACTGCAAGGGATCCTAAACACACCATAATCTACTTTTATCCTCCTCCCTAGTTGGCTATGGTATTCTACCCACTTGTTATGACTGCAGATGCATCCATGAAGGACATAGTACAGTTTTGTACCTACCATAAATGTAGATGTCCGAACTGGATAGCATCTGCAGTCAGGATTACCCTCCCTCCTTCCCTCTGTGGTACTCCTAGGGTGTTTACCCTCCTAATAGCTAGCTGTTGGGGAGTCTTTTATGGTGTATTTGTTTGTATATATGTACATATATGCTTATTGTTGTGTTTACCTCTATCTATTTGGAAACATTGGCATCTATCCAAATTTTAGCCTGCAAGAGGGCTACTGCCATCTGGGGCAAGAAACACTGAGGAAAATGGCCTGATGCTTTTATACCAAGACCAACAGAGATGACGCCGGGTGGAGTGCGACATCAGCGGACCCGGACTTTGGAATCCGGCCGACTGCAGGGCTGCCTGACGACAGGACAACCCACTTGTTATGACTGCAGATGCTATCCAGTTCGGACATCTACATTTATGGTAGGTACAAAACTGTACTTTTTACCTTAAACTTAAAGGAACCTGAGGCTGTTTGTATGCAACCCTCCTTAAACATCTGCATTGGTCAATTTTCCCAGTAGAGCCTGTTAGATTACTACAATGCAAAATGCCCATTTTTTTTCAGTCTGCCTGAAAAAAGCCACACATTTTGTGTTTACTGCCCTTTACGATGTCTGGCTTTGTTTGGCATGTTTCACTTTTCTGTTTAAGGCTGTTCTTGTTAGCTTCAGTCCTGCATCATTTATCTTCTGTAGCCTTGTATGTATGCATATCACCAATTGCATCTTCTTTTTGCACTTTGAGTCCTGATGTTCAAAACTTTAAACTGATATTCAATCTGGCCTCCTTTTCCAGAAATCTGTCATTGGCAAGACAGACTGGAAGCACTTTATTTTTTCCCACTTTTGGTATATTTGCCTTCTTTTCATGCAGCAGGATGTTGTTTAACCACTGGCTACAATGGAGTATGACAGGGCAACAGATCCTGCATCTCCTCTGTCTTAAGTGCTATTTTCCAATATTGCTACTCAGTTCCAAGTATTTTAACAGTTTTTAGGAAGTGGAGTTTTGAGGAGATACTTTTACCAAGTGCAGTGACTCTCTGGAAATGCTGCCAGGCTGAGCATGTCTTTACCAGAGTCTGTTACCTACACATCCTAAAGTGGCTGTTTTCTTGATAAAAGATGCATGACTGTCAGATAACAATTTGCCATTTCTAACTGTGTATACATTCTGTTAGTAGCATAGTCTTGTATATTTTACTTTCATCAGGGGTGTCTTGCAGATTTATTGTACTGCCCAGTCTTTGTCTTCCCACATTGACCTAGCTAACTTCCTTATGCCTGTTTGCAGTTACATTGTAATGGTCTATTGATGTTATGGATACAGATGGGGAGAGCTGGCCTTGCAGGCTGTGAGTTGTCTTGGAGTTCGGTCACATCAGATCTGCATTATGATTGACTGTAATTGTAGTGAGGCCTAATTTTGTGTTTGAGTTTAAATGGTCTGATGATGCACCAGTGACTGGGTGCGAAAGCGCTTACCATTAAAGATTATATTTTATTTTACATTTTTTCTGCCGTGTGTCATCCTCTTCACTGTTCACTATTTTTATTTTTGACTTGTTTATTTGTGAGTGCGGTAGGAAGTTCATTCACAGTGGCATATCTACTTTATCTAAATGGCTGATATGTTTATATTTAATAATGAGAGGCATTAAGAGTTTCAAACGTATCTGGATGTTTGCCGAATGTTCCTGATTTTGCCTCATGTCTTTGCCCTGATCTTTTGATTAGTGAAGCAATAAAGTGGGACATAAGAGTTTCGTGTTTTTTATTGGTCAGTAAAAGAGTGATATTCCCTGTCCCTTATTGTTGGCATTGTCCAGAATTTCTTGAGCAAAGTAGGCAAAAGGTATTATCAGAAAATACATACTGATGCAGAGTCTGTTTTCTTGGCTTTTAAGTGAATTAGATTAATTTAAAATTGTCAGATTTTGACTTTGTCCCCCATTATTATTTTGGCTTTATTCCTGATTCTTAAGCAGTGAGGTTGACGAAAGGAACATCCTTATTTTGTTGTAACCATCAACTGAGGGATGATTATTTTGTGAGTAGGAGAGTGCTTTCGTCCCAAAAGGTATAAGATATGGAAGTAATCCGTTAGTAAGCAGTCCCAGACTGGTATTAATTGCAGATGTAGTGGCACCTTTAATAAGACCAAAGATGAGGAAGCCTGTGATATTTGAAGAGCAGAGCCACAGCAGATTCAATGTTTTTTTGTCTCTCTCTCGAAACAAACAGGCTCTTATTATCTGATATTGCAGCATTTAGAAGCTTTTCTATATCAGCTGCTTATTTTTAAACCTATACATTAGAATCCGACAGGACTGATAGGCAGTTGTACCAGTCTACCTTTACATATTTTATTTTTATTTTATTTTGCATATTTGTTGGCTGGGTAAGCCTGCTTGACAAATTGGCCCTTTCCATGGTCGACTGTGGAGCATTATCTGGGTAAGTGACTTGTTTAGAGAGAGCAGAGAAATGAAGATGAAGGTAGTCAAACCCATGGACACAGGAAACGGCCAATTAACAGTTCAACTTTTGTCTTATGTGCTAACTGCATTCTTTGGGTGTACAAAGCAGCGAGAGGGTCTTAGTTTTAGAAAATCAGAATAAATATCCCTTGTTGGAGTTGTGGCTCCCAGGATTAAAAATAAGTTAGCAGTGATACTAAACTTAAACAGTTGTGTTGTGTCATTGACATTGTCTACATGTGTATGTTCGTAAGCATCTGTTATGAACATAGGATGTTCTTCGTGTTTCACTGTTGCAGTCATTACATTTGGGTAATCTGCTGGCAGGTTGCCCTCAGTCGGCCCGAATTCCAAAGTCTTGGGTCCTGCGTAGGTTGCTGTCTCCTCTTCCATGACGTCAGGTCGTCAGGGGTATAAAACAAGCAGCCAATGCCATTTTCTTTAGTCTTGCTGCACGGTGCCGGAAGCTGAAGCATTTTGCAAGTGCCGGTTGGCCGACTCCTGAAATATTCCCGTTTGAGTTTCAGAACCAAAGTCTTCACTAAAGCTAAGTACCCCATTGGGGAAACTTTTTGCTTGCTCCATTCCAATGTCAGAAAAAGTTAATAATTGTATTACTTGTGGGAAGCAAATACCTCATAAGGATTTACATTTATACTGTATTACTTGCCTAGGCCCTAATCACAACGTGCCTGGCTGTCTGTTTTGTGCTAGATTTAACCAATGCATTATTAAGTGTCCGTATATTTTTGCGTCTAAGTATTTTGGAAACAGATTTAACTAACCAGAAATGTCGTCTGATAGCAATCCGACTACCGGAGTACATAAAAAACGCAAAGGAAAAAGACAGAGACAGACGGTCGAGGTCCAAAACCGACAACAAAGCTTCTCCTAAGCCAGTTGCTGGTTCGCCGGTACTCAGGCACTTTCGCAGCCCCTGATACCCGCTACTTTCGAGTCGTAGGCCCCTACCAAGACCCATATGGAGTCCGGCACGCCACGAGATACTCAAAGTATTGGATCCACGAATGTATCTCCCTTGGATGGGTCCGGAGCCGCTGAGCAGGCACCGGCTTCTGAGGGTGTATTCAGGCCTCAACATTTTTATATCAGACTGACAGCTGCAAAACCAAAGACAAAAGCAACTTCTAAAGCTAAAAAAACGATGCATGAGCCACGTGCACAGGCCGCTATGCCTAAAAAAACATATTATCAAAATGGCTGAAGACCTTATTACCTTGATCAGGGGTTCCCATCCCCCTCCTGATAAGAGGCCTAGGCAAGACACTAATTATGAATCTTCAGATCAGGTTTCTATTTCTTCTGATTCCTCTTCTGATCAGGAATTATCTATACCTCCCTATGACGATTCTGATGCAGAGGAGTCTATCCCATCCGCATCACCTCCTGAGGATTATTCATTTGTAGAAACCTTGCATACTTTGAGGGAGCATTTTCACTGGGAGAGTCAAGATTTTTCAGAATCAAAAAAGAGGCTCAGGGATTTTCTTCTCCCTCAGCACAGGCCTTTAGCCATACCCCCTGTTTTAGACATTGTGGATGATGTGTTATCGGAGTCAAGCTTGACCCCTGACTCCTTACCTCCGGCTCCCAGCAAGCCTGACCGATATTACAGGGTCCCTGACTCGCACAAATTTTTATTTAGAAACCCTGCTGCTGATCCTGAAACTATTTCACATGGTCCAAAGGGAGTTAAGGCCTCAACCGCAAAAAATCCTACCCCCTCTGACAGAGATTCAAGGGCATTGGATAGATGGAGAAAGAAGGTTTATACATCTGCAACCTTGGCTATTAGGGCTTTAAACTGCCAGTTTCATATGCTCAAGTATCAACAACATGTTATGGGATTGCTGAAACAGAAAATTATGTTGATTTCTGAATGTGCAGAAAATTAAGAATTGCAGGAATTATTGCATGCAGCTGAACAAGTTGGAAAGCATAATTTGCTATGTGGTTTTGATTCATTAGAGGCCTCCTGCAGGGCCGCAGTTACTGGATCTTTGATTAGGAGGCATGTTTGGCTAAAAGAGCAAAATTTGCCTCATCATGTTAAAGCTAAATTACTGGATGCACCTTTACAGCATGATACTCTGTTTGATATTAAGGCAGAAGAGGTTTAAAAAAAAAATGGAAGACAAAGCTAAGTCTATGCAAACTGTAAAAGACTTCTTACAAGTGCATGGACCAAGATTCAGTAGACACTGGTCTACAAAAAATTGGTCCTTTTCTGTGTCAGACAGAGCTCAAAGGGTTTCAGATACCAGTCACAAGATTCTTACAGGTCAAAGCAATGGGGTGCTTCTACCTCCAAATCTGGAGGAGATAAAGTGAAAACCTACAGAAAACAGTCCCAATGACTTCCTTCTGCCTTCACCAAGCACTTACCTTTTGGCAGCATCCTTATGGGGAAAATTAGCACTTTTTGCTCAAAATTGGCAGTTAACCCAGGACAAGTGGGTACTTAACATAGTATCACAGGGATGCAGATTCCATTTCCATACTCTACCAAGCCAAAGGCAAACGGTTGGCCAGCTCTGCCAAAAAATCAATGGGCAGAGGCACAGAAACAGGTTATGTCCCTCATGGATATGGGGGCCATTCAGCCAGTACCAGAACAGGAAATAGGACCAGGTTTTTACTCAACTGTTCTTGGTACCCAGAAAGGACAAGGCCTGGCGGCCAATACTGGATTTATCAATTTTGAACACATACTTGGACATTCCAAAATTCAACATGCTGACTTTGCAGCAGCTGCTGCCCATGCTGGGCAAGAATGCTTGGCTGGTGACATTAGACCTAAAAGAGGCATACCTGCATGTCCCAATATGACAATCGTGCAGAAGATACCTCAGATTCAAGGCTGGCTTAATGCATTACCAATTCTCTGCACTGCCCTTTGGTTTATCTACTGTGCCCAGGGTCTTTACAAAGTGCCTGGCACCAGTAATTGCTTTCTGCAGACAAAGAAGTATACAGTTATATCCTTACTTGGACGATGGTCTCATTCAAGCAGAGAAAAAGGACATTATTCTTCAACACCTGGTGTTTGTGAAAAGGCTTCTAACATGCCTAGGGTACACAAACGAAAAGAAATCACAACTGGTACCCTCTCAAAAGATAACATTCCTGGGTGCAAGCTTGAATACAACTGCCCAGATGGCTTACCTCACGCCAGACAAACAAAGGCAGCTGACAACTGGGTTTTTGTTGTCATCAGTTTGAAGTAAATAATCTGCAAGACAAACTCTGCAGGCTTTGGGCTTCATGGCATCCTGCATCCTACTGATTCCATGTGCAAGACTGCATATGAGGCAACTTCAGTGGTACCTAAAAAGTTTATGGAGTCAACATTGTCACAGTCTGGAAACAATAATTCCTCTCATTCCCTGCCCGGGAGTTTCTATGGTGGGCAAAGGCATGTCACCAAAACATGGGACAGGCCTTCACTCAAGGATCTGTCATTCACTCTACCCCCTGCCAGCCAAACCTTAACAGACGCATCAGATTATGCATGGGGGGCCCACATGGCGGGAAGATGCATTCAGGGCGTATGGACCCCAAAACAAATGCATCTACATATCAACCAAAAAGAGATGCTAGCTGTTCAAAATGCCCTAATAGCCTTCAAGGATTTACTTCATCCAGGACAACTACTGATAAAGACGGACAACACCATGGTTATATGGTATGTAAACAAGCAGGGGGGGCACACACTCATACCCCCTTTGCAGACTAGCCATGGCACTGTGGGACACAGCTTTGACTTACCAAATACATCTTCAAGCTCAATTCCTGCCAGGAAAACAAAATACTCTGGCAGACGATTTAAGCAGAAACCTTATGGACCCTCACGAGTGGAAGCTAGATCTACAAGTCTTCAGCATGATGATAAAGAAATGGGGGAGCCTGGACATAGATGTATTTGCCTCTTCTCAAAATTATCAATTGAAAAGATTCTGCACAAGGACTTATCACAGACAAGCATGGAAAGTGGGCGCCCTATCCTTCAGTTGGAAAAACCTATCAGCTTACACCTTTCCTCCTCTGCCTCTTCTTCCCTGGGTCCTACTAAAAGTCAGACAAGAGAAACCAAAGATGATACTAATTCTCCCGGACACGCCCCACCAATACTGTTACCCAATCCTAAGTAACTTGTCTCAATACCCAGCTTGGACCTTACCTCAAGACCTCAACTACTGTCCCAGCAAAACAATCAGATCCTAAACAATCAACTCCACACACTGAACCTGGCAGCATGGCTGATCATGTAGTTATACAAACAATACCTCTCAGTAAAGCTGTGATGGATGTCATTTTGGAAGCCAGAAGGCCTAGTACTAGAAAATCTTATGCTGATAAATGGAAGAGATTCTGTGCTTGGAATCCAGCACAAGAATCCGATACAGCAGAACCAAATATTCCTCAGATATTACAATACTTGACTGAGATGCTTGACAAAGGCCTATCTTTCTCATCAATTAAAATCCATGCCTCTGCCATTTCGGCTCATTAAAATACAGAGCCACCAGTATTTTCTCATCCTTTACTAAAGCAGTATCTTAGAGGAGCCTAGTAAAGTTTCCCTAGAAGATCCCCAATACATGGGACCTCAGGGACCCTCAGTTATGTGTTGGAAAAAAGCTCATTTTGAGCCAGCTGCAGCTGCTGATATAAATATAAAGTCACAGAAACAGAAAACAGCTTTGCTACTAGCAATTACTTCAGGAAGAAGAGTCTCAGAGCTACAGGCCCTCATGGCTGTAGAGCCTTTTATCATATTTTACCCAGACCAGGGTGTCTCTGTGGACCAATCCTTCATTTATGCCTAAGGTGGTTTCCAGTGTGGCTCTTAACCAAACTATTCATCTGCCAACCTTTTCAAATCCAACCAAGAGAACAAGGGGAGAGAATTCTGCCCTTTGACGTACACAGACAGCTAAGATTCTACTTGAGCAGGACTAAAGCTCTAAGAAAAACTGAGCAATTACTAGTGACAATATGCTGCAGGATCAGAAGGAAAGGCTATTTCATAGCAGACTATTTAGTGGATAAGCCACTGCATTCATTTCTGCTACTTACACCCACCATAAAACCTGTGCCAAGGGCATTAGGTCTCATTCCACCAGAACTGCAGCTACTTCAGCAGCCTTTCTCAGAGGAGTACCAACCAAAGACATTCTAGAGGCTGCTACTTGTGAGTTCTGTTCACACCTTTACAAAGCATCATCATTTTCTCTACTCTCTAAGTCCAGGGGCAGCTTTGCCACTGCAGTTTGCAGGGCCTTATAGCTGCACCTAATGCTATTTAGTTCCAGCCTCCCATCCATAGCTTTGCTTTTCTATCCAAATGTAATGACTGCAACAGTGAAACACGAGAAACAAACATATGTTGTGTAGCTTAATAAATGATGATGTGTGAAAGGGATAGTGTCACTGTTCAGGTTACCCACACACCCCCCCCCTTTCATTCTCTTCTTTCTCCTTCTTGATCTTCTACAACCTATGTGGTGTATTTGCTTGTAGATGAAGGCAAAGTTTGTATTGATGCATGTATATATAGTTTTTATACATATATATATATTTATATATATATATATATATATATATATATATATATATATATGTGTGTGTTGTGTATGTGTGTATATATATATATATATATATATATATATATATATAATTTTTTGGCTACCTTTTTGGGGGCACCTGACATCTGGGGCAAGTAAAACTAAAGAAAATGGCCGTCGGCTGCTTTTTTATACCCCTGACGACCTGACGTCATGGAAGAGGAGAGAGCAACTGACGCAGGACCCAAGACTTTGGAATTCAGGCTGACTGAGGGCAACCTGCCAGGAGATTACCCAAATGTAATGAGTGCAACAGTGAATACACTCGAACATCTACATTTATGGTAAGTGTACACAACTGTACTATATGTTGCATTTAAGTTTCCTATTTTTAATTGCTGGTTCCATCTTTAATCTTAATGATCTTTTAGAGCCAAGCCTCTGCTCAGGCTTGGCTCTTCAAAAATCTCAGGCTTGCCTACCTGTAGTTATGGAGCTTTGTAAGACTTTTAGTATGCCCTTACCTTGAACTTCATATATTCTTTTCTGGGTACTGAACATTTTTCAGGGCTTACTGCATAGCTGCCTCTTCTGTTAGTAGTGGAGTTGTATGTTGGGTTGGGAGGGTGGCCTAATGGTTAAAGTGTTTGCCTTACAAACACAAGGTGCAGGGTTTGAGTCTCCTAATCTATGAACCTATGAACCTATGTAGTACTCTCACCATAAGGCTAAATATTTGAGGCAAAATGTATCTGTGCAGTAAGAACAGTCTTTGTCCACCCTGTGTATTGCTTGGGGATTCCCTCATAAATCAATTTGCTTTTTGCAAACTGGGTGATTTAATTATCTGATATTTAGCACATGGCCCCTTGAGTATTCTTATGCTTTCGTCGATCCCCTTTTCTGCATGGGGACAAGGTATTATCAATTGACCCCATCTCTCTCGATTCAGTATTTTCTCTTAACCTATTCGACAGTCATGCCTGACTCTCACAGGATGTCCTTCAAGGATGCATCTGCAGTCCTTACAAATGGGTTGTCCTGTCGTCAGGCAGCCTTTCGGTCGGCCGGATTCCAAAGTCTGGGTCTGGCCTCGGCTGGTGTCGCACTTCACTTGACGTCATAGCTGCAGTTCTTCGGGTATAAAGGCATCAGCCGACGCCATTTTCCCCAGTCTTTCTTGCCGCGTGGCGCCCGAAGCAGAAGCTGTTCGCAAGTGCCGGTCGGTCAGATCCAGAGATTACTACTACCGAATACTACTTCGAAGACTTCTAAAAGCTAAGTACCCGTTGGGGACTCTTTCTTGCCTCAGCCAATGTCAGAAAAAGTGAATAACTGTTTAACTTGTGGGAAACAAATACCTCATAAAGATTTCCACTCTTACTGCTTACCTTGTTTAGGCCCAGACCACGACGTAGCAGCTTGTTTAGCCTGTGCTTCTTTCAACCGACGACGCTTAGACGTCGGTCGGAGTTTGCTGAACAGTTTTTCGGCTCAGATTTTGCGTACATAATGCCGTCTGATCCTCCGACTACTCAAATTCTTAAGAAACGCAAAAAGGACCGACACTCGCGGTCCGGTTTCGGCGAAACCACGGTTAAGCAAACCGCGAGTGTCTCTGTTTCGGCCGAAACCGAGCAAATGGTTCAATCTTCAGCCGAATCCATGACTACTACCGAGGCCCCCTCTACCCTAGTTGAATTGGCCTCTGAAGTTTTACCTACTACTGTGGTTTCACAAGATTTATCGGACACCATCCCTTTGGATGTTTCTACCCCAGCACGTGGTGCTGCTAGGCCTCCTGCAGCCATGTCTATAAAGGCCTTTGCCAGGGCTAAAGCAGCCAAAACTTCTAAGTCTGTGCCTGTTAAGCCCCCCTCTCACAGGCCCAGTTCCAGTTCCCAAATGCTTACTCTGGCAGAGGATCTCATCTCTTTAATTAGGGGATCCCAATCTCACCCAGACAGGGCCTCTCAACTTCCAGAAAAGAGACCTAGAGCAGAGCCCCCTGAGCCAGTATCCTCAGATGAATCTTCTGATGATACAGACAATACAGACCATCCAGAGGCTCCTTTTTCTACTTATGAAGATTCCGATGCTGAAGAATCTATTCCTTCTGCTTCTCCACCAGAGGAATTTTCTTTTGGGGAAACTTTACATGCCATGAGAGAGCAATTCCAATGGCATGGGCAAGATTTTTCAGATTTAAGGAAAAGGCTTAGGACCTTTTTACACTTACCACAACATAGGCCTTTAGCTATACCTCCAGTTCTTCCTGTTGTGGATGATGCATTTAATGATGCTTGCACTGCTCCTGATACTTTACCTCCAGCCCCTGCTAAGCCCGATAGGTTCTACAGGGTCCCGGACACTCATCACCATTTATACAAGGCTCCTTTCGCAGATCCTGAGACTATCTCCCAGGGGCCTAAGGCAGTAGCTTCGACCTCAGCTAAAAACCCTCTCCCTTCTGAAAGGGAATCCAGGTCCTTAGAGAGATGGGGTAAAAAATAAACACCTCTGCTACTCTCTCAGCTAGAGCATTGAACTGTCAGTTTCATATGATCCAATACCAAGAGTTTATGCTTGATCAGTTAACTAAGAAACTGTCCTCGGATGATTCTTTAGATAAGAAATATGTTCTAGAAATGGTGAATAACATTCAGCAGGTTAGTAACCATTCCTTAAAATGTGGCTATGATGCACTGGAGGCTTCATTTAGATCAGCCATGACTGGCACAGTTATAAGAAGGCATGCATGGTTGAAAGAGCAGGTCTTGCCGGATCATGTTAAAGCAAAGCTATTAGATGCTCCTATGGATAAGGTCAGTTTATTTGGTTCTCCTGCCCAACAGGTACTGAAGAAAATGGAAGAGAAGGCAAAATCTGTACAAACAGTAAAAGATTTCTTACAGGTTCAGCCTCCAAGTTTAGCAGGAACTGGCCTTCCAAAAATTGGTCCTTTCCAGACTCCTCCAAAACTCAGAGAGGCAGGAATAGGCGTTCAAGAGGCAGAAATCAATCCAGAGGAGGTGCCTACAGGGGACGCCAGTGGCAAGGTAACAACCAACAAGGCACAGACACAACCACTACCACTGCAACAGGACAATCACAGTGACTTGGCTTTGACACCGCCTACCAGGGAACAAATAGCAGCACCCTTAGGCGGAAAGTTAGCACTATTTTCAAAAAAATGGCACTATATCACAAGAGACAAGTGGATTTTGCAAACTATAGACCAAGGCTACAGGTTTCATTTCCACACTTTACCCGGAAAAAGAGGAATGCCAAACCTACCACCAAATCAAAAGACAGAAGCTCTAAAACAAATAGCTCAATTAGCAAGGATGAGAGCTGTGGAAAGGGTACCACCTATGGAACAAGGCAAGGGATTTTACTCCAGACTCTTCCTGGTACCAAGAAAAGAAAGAAAAAAAATTGGAGGCCTATTCTCGACCTGTCCGCTTTAAACACATTCATCATCGTTCCAAAATTCAAAATGCTGACCTTACAGCAACTTCTTCCCATGCTGGGCAAGGAGTATTGGCTGGTAACTCTAGATCTCAAGGAGGCATACCTGCACGTCCCCATACGACCACATTGCAGAAGATACCTCAGATTTCTTGCAGGATCAGAGCATTATCAATTCTCAGCATTGCCCTTTGGCTTATCTACTGCGCCCAGAGTGTTCACGAAATGCCTGGCATCAGTAATCGCTCACTGCAGGCTTCAGGGAATCCAAATTTATCCATACCTGGACGACTGCCTGATACAAGCGGACAACAAAAACAAGCTAACAGAAGACTTACAAAGAGTCATTTGCTTACTAGAGGCCCGGGGATGCACAGTCAATATAAAAAAGTCAAGACTGATACCATCCCAAACAATAACCTTCTTAGGTGCAGAATTGGACACAGTAAAACAGATGGCATTCCTAACTGCAGAAAAACAAGAACAACTTCCTCTCTACTTTTTGGCATTAACAAAGCAGAGCAAACTAACAGCAAGGAAAGTACTGCAGGCCTTGGGCTTCATGGCATCCTGCATAATCCTGGTCCCCCATGCCAGACTGCATATGAGAAAGCTACAGTGGTACCTAAAGAATTTATGGTCTCAACACAGGCACAGCTTAGAAACGAAATACCACTAATTCCATGCCTGAAACAAGAGTTCCTATGGTGGGCTCAGGCATGCCAGTCAAACCCAGGTTTGCCCTTCCACAGCATTCAACCAAGCCAAACCATCACAACGGACGCCTCAGACCTCGGCTGGGGGGCCCACATGCTGGACAAGTGCATACAAGGCTTATGGACTCCAGAGCAGCTGCACCTGCACATAAATCAAAAAGAAATGCTGGCAGTACAACTAGCAATCCAGAATTTCAGACCATTCCTCCAAGAAGGCCAGTTGATGATAAGGACAGACGACACCACAGTCATGTGGTACATCAACAAACAGGGAGGCACTCATTCATACCCTCTATGCCGAATGGCCCTGGACCTATGGAATATGGCTCTGAGTTACAACATTCAGTTACAAGCAATTTTTGTACCGGGAAAAGAAAACATCCTAGCAGACATATTAAGCAGAACTACCTCGGATGCACACGAATGGATGCTACACCCGGACATCTTCAAGGCCATCACAAAGAAATGGGGACTGCCACAAGTAGACCTATTCGCATCCCCACTCAATCACCAGCTCAAGAAATTCTGCACAAGGACATAACACCCACTTGCTTGGAAGGTGGACTCTCTATCCTTCAGTTGGAAAGGCCTGACAGCATATGCATTCCCACCTCTTCCTTTGATGCACAAGGTGCTATTGAAAATCAAAGAGGAACGTCCAAGGATAATTCTGATAGCTCCAGACTGGCCAAGACAACATTGGTACCCATTACTAAGGAGCATGTCTCGGGGGAGAATGTGGACACTACCCCTGATTCCCTTGATGTTAACTCAGAGCAACTACAACAGCCTGCATCCAAACCTGAAAACTCTGCAACTGACTGCCTGGAACATTACATAGGAGCAACTAACCCAGATTTATCCCAAAGGGTTAAAGACATTATCCTTGAGGCCCGCAGACCCTCAACAAGAAGGAACTATGCAGGAAAATGGAAAAGGTTTCTCATTTGGAGTACCGACAGGGGCAAAGATGTGTCAAAGGTAGACATTGCCAACATCCTGGAGTATTTGGCAGAGCTTTTCCATACAGGCCTGTCCTATTCCTCCATCAAAATACATGCATCAGCTATTTCTGCAGAATACAGCTTCGATCCACCTGTCTTTTCGCATCCTCTACTCAGGCAATTTCTGAGAGGAATTAAGAATGTAAAACCTCCTAGGAAACCACCATTACCAGCATTGGACTTGAACTTTGTACTAGAAAAATTGACACTTCCCCCTTTCGAACCAGCAGCAACAGCAGATGTTCTTCATTCCACATGGCTGCAGTCCTAACTATTGGGGGCAGTCCAGCATTAGACTGACATCAGGGTACTAATCATATCCTCAGTCTTTTGCCGCATGGTCCGATGCAGAAGCAGTTTTGCGAGTGCAGGTTACGTTCTGAAATTTTCTGAAGTCGGAGTTTCAGACTGAATCAAAGTTAAGTACCTGCTGGGGAACATTTTGGTTTTTCTTGCCTCAGTATTTAACCGATGTCAGAAAAAGTGAATAACTGTATTTCTTGTGGGAAACAGATACCTCATAGGGATTACCATACTTTGTGTATACCTTGTTTAGGGCCGTTGGATGCCGCTTGTGCTAGATTTAACAAACGCACTATTAAGAGAAGGTTAGACTGTGCCAGGTTAGTGTTTGGGAAGCGTTGTAATTATAAGATGCCGTCGGATGCTCCAAAAAGCGCAAGGACAAAGCAGCAAAGCCTAGAGTTGAAGAACCGGCAGTCCCGGACGTCGGTTCTTTAGAAGGCTCAGTGGAGCCGGAGGTTTTGCCAGGAGTTTCTTTGGAGTCTCAGGCAGAGACTTTACTGTTACAGGATGTGCCCTCTCAGGAGGTAGGCCAGGCTGAGGGGGCTTCTCAGGTAGCTGTTCTTCCCTCTCTTCCTAAGGTGGTTAGAGCCTTCCCTTCTGTTTCCAAGGCTTCTTTGAGAGGCAGGCCAGGTTTAGCTTCAGGGGGGGTTTCTCCTAGCACTTCAGGTTCTGTGCCTAAGAAACATATGCTTAAAATGGCAGAGGATTTGATTACTATGATTAGAGGTTCTATGCCCCCTCCTGATAAGAGGCCTAGGGTGGAGCCTGAGTTTGAGAGTTTTGAACAGGGTTCGGAGGCTTCTGAGTCTTCGGCTGAAGACTTGCAGGAGTTTCCTCCTTATTCTGATTCTGATGTGGATGATTCTACTCCTTCAGCTTCTCCTCCTGAGGATTTTTCATTTTCAGAGACTCTGCATTCCATGAGGGAGCATTTTAAATGGGAAGGCCAAGATTTCTCTGATTCCAGGAAGAGGCTTAGGGAATTCTTGTTTTTACCCCAGCATAGGCCCTTAGCTATACCTCCAGTTCTGAATGTGGTGGAAGATGTTTTTGCAGAGGCTTCCCTGAACCTGATTTCTGCCCTCCTGCCCTGTTAAACCTGATAGGTACTATAGGGTGCCTGAAGCTCATAAGTATCTTTTTAAGAGTCCTAGGGCAGACCCTGAAACTGTTTCTCAGGGGCCTAAAGGTGTTAAGGCTTCTGTTGTTAAAAATCCTGTTCCTCCTGATAAAGAGGCAAGGGCTTTGGATAGATGGGGAAAGAAAGTGTATACTTCTTCCACTTTAGCCATGAGGCGTTGAATTGTCAGTTTCACATGTTAAAATATCAAAATTATCTCCTTTCACAATTGAAATCTAAGGTGGATGCTCTGGCGGAAGGTATTGAGTGTAAAGAGTTACAGGATTTAGTTCATGTGTCTGAACAAGTGGGTAAGCATTCTTTGCAATGTGGTTTTGATGCTGTGCAGGCCTCCTCGAGGGTGGCTGCCACTGGTTCTGTTCTTCGCAGGCACGCCTGGTTGAGGGATCAGAATTTAGCTGAGCATGTTAAGACAAGGATTTTGGATGCTCCTTTACAGTCTGATGTGTTGTTTGATTCGCCTGTGGAGGCAGTTTTAAAGAAAATGGAGGACAAGGCTAAGTCTATGCAAACTGTTAAAGATTTTTTGCAGGTGCAACCTCCGAAGTTTAGTAGAAATTGGCCTACTAAGGGATGGACATATCCTGCTTATGATTCCCAGTCTAGGGGTAGGTCTAGACGTGGTAGGGGCAGAGCTCAAGGTTCTTTTAGGCCTAGAACAGGGAGTTCACCTGCTCAGACTTCTGGTGAGGGCAGGGGTCAGTCCTTACGTAAACAGACCCAATGACCTGCCTTTTCAGCTGCCAGTACATTCTCGTCTGGCAGCACCTTTGGGAGGAAGACTGTCTCTTTTCAAAGAAAATTGGGATTTAATTACTCAAGACAGATGGGTTTTGGATATCATTCACCACGGTTACAGGTTTTATTTCCATACCTTGCCCACTTTCAAAGGCATGCCAGACATTCCTCCTCCACAAAGGATAGAGGCTCACAAGCAAATTTCTCTGTTACTCCAAATAGGGGCCATTCAGCCAGTCCCTGTACCAGAAAGGGGCCTAGGATTTTATTCTCGCCTGTTCCTAGTACCAAAGAAGGGGAACACGTGGAGACCAATTTTGGATTTATCTATCCTCAACACTTATCTGGACATTCCCAAGTTCAAAATGTTGACGTTACAACAGCTTTTACCTCTATTGGGCAAAGATCACTGGATGGTAACTTTAGATCTCAAGGAAGCTTACCTTCATGTGCCTATAAGACTAAGTTGCAGAAAGTATCTGCGTTTTCGAGCTGGAAATTCTCATTATCAGTTCTCTGCATTGCCCTTTGGCTTATCTACTGCGCCCAGAGTATTCACAAAGGTTCTGGCTCCAGTGATAGCTTACTTCAGGCTAAAAGGAATTGAAATCTATCCTTACTTGGACGACTGCCTGATTCTGGCTCAAGAAAGGAAGTCCTTCTACAGCATTTGGAATATGTCATAGCAGTGCTAAGATGCCTAGGGTATTCTGTGAACGAAATAAAGTCCAGTCTAGTACCCTCTCAAGACATGTGCTTTCTGGGTGTGAGACTGAATACAGCAGCCCAGATGGCCTTTTTAACCCCGGACAAAAAAGAATCTTTCCAGTTACTTCCATCAACTATCTCTTCAGTCCGGGCTGACTGCAAGGACAGTCCTTCAAGCCTTAGGGTTCATGGCATCTTGTATTCTGGTGCTTCCCAATGCCAAACTGCATATGAGGAAGCTGCAATGGTATCTCAAAATGTATGGACACAGCACTGCCAGGATTTGGACACTGTCATTCAAATAATACCTTGCATTCAAAAGGAATTTTTGTGGTGGGCTCAGGAATGTCACCTAAACAAGGGACTCTCTGTGACCCGCCAGCGAGTCAGATTCTAACGACAGATGCCTCAGACATTGCTTGGGGAGCTCATCTACATGGAAAGTGGATACAAGACAAGTGGCCTGCCAGACTACAGCATCTACATATCAACATGAAGGAGATGTTAGCAGTCCAGTTTGCATTAATGGCTTTCAAGGAGTTACTTTTCCAGGGCAGGTGTTGATTCTAACAGACAACACAACTGTCATGTGGTACATCAACAAACAAACACATTCTTACCCGTTGTGCAGACAAGCAATGATTTTATGGGAGACTGCGCTCAGCTTGCAACTAACCCTTCAGGCAAGGTTTCTGCCGGGAGCACAGAACTCCTTAGCAGATGTGTTAAGCAGACAAATCATGGATCCCCGTGGAAACTGGATCTTCATGTATTTCAGAAATTGACAGTGTCATGGGGAACTCCAGACATAGATCTGTTCGCTTCTCCACTAAACCACCAGCTGCCAAAGTTTTGCACAAAGGGGTTTCATCACACAGCTTGGAAAGTGGATGCTCTTTCTTTCAGTTGGAAAAATCTTCATGTGTATGCCTTTCCACCTCTGCCTCTTCTTCCAAAGGTGCTCCTAAAGGTCAGACAAGACAAGCCAAGGATGATTTTAATAGCTCCAGATTGGCCTCGGCAACACTGGTACCCACTACTGCGGAGTCTGGTAAGGAAGCCTCCATGGCCTTTACCTTTGATTCCACACCTGTTATCTCAGAAGGACGGTCACCTGCTCAATGTCAAGCTTCAATCTCTTCATCTAACAGCCTGGCATATTCTGTTTTGAAACACAGCAGGTCTCAACTTCCTCAACAAGTTTTAAATGTGATTATGGAAGCCAGACGACCTAGTACAAGGAAAGTGTATGCAGAAAAATGGAAGAGATTTTTATTTTGGAGTGCAGCAAAGAATTTGGAGATTTCTGAGCCTAATTTGAGTGTGGCTCTTCAATATCTTACTGAGTTATTGGACAAAGGTTTGTCTTTCTCTTCCATTAAGATTCATGCTGCAGCAATTTCAGCTCACTATGATTGTGACCCACCATTGTTTCATCCTTTGTTCAAACAGTTTCTTAGAGGGCAAAGAATATAAGACCCCGAGCTCCTACTCCTGCTTGGGATCTCAATTTTGTGTTGGAGAAACTTACTCTACAACCTTTTGAGCCTGCGGCTACTGCTGAATTGAAATACTTGTCATGGAAGACTGCTTTTTTGTTGGCTATTACTTCTGCAAGAAGGGTTTCTGAATTGCAGGCCCTTATGGCAGTAGAGCCTTTTTTGATTTTCCATAAGGATAGGGTATCATTACGTACTAATCCTTCTTTTATGCCTAAGGTGGTTTCTACTGTGGCTTTAAATCAATCTATTCATTTGCCTACTTTCTATGCAGACCCCCAAAATAAGGGGGAAAAGATTTTGCACACTTTAGATGTACACAGGCAGTTGCGTTATTATTTAAGCAGGACTAAGGATTTCAGGCAGTCTCAGCAGTTGTTTGTTTCTTTTGCTTTGAGTTCACAGGGCAAGCCTGTGTCAAAACAAACTATTTCTAAGTGGATTGGATTTTGCATTGCATTTTGTTATTCCCATCATGGCAAGGAGATTCCAGCTGGGATTAGGCCTCATTCCACTAGGGCTACTGCCACTTCAACAGCATTTCTAAGGGGGGTGGCAACTAAGGATATTTTGGAGGCAGCTACTTGGAGTTCAGTGCATACTTTCTCTAAGCATTACCACCTTCCTCTCTACTCTAAATCTAGGGCTGGTTTTGCCACAGCTATTTTGCAAGGCATGTTGACAGCTCCTGCTTCCTTGTGATTTGCCAGCCTCCCTTACCTCTGCTTTGGGATTCTACCCAATAGTTAGGACTGCAGCAATGTGGAATGAAGAACATAGTACAGTTTTGTACCTACCATAAATGTAGATGTTCGAGGATCCACATTGCTGCAGTCCATTTACCCCTCCTTCCCTCTGTGTTTAGGGGTGGTTGTGTGGGTTGGGTTATACTCTTGTAATTTTGTATATAGTGTACATATTTCTGGTGCAGGGGTGTTTGGTGTTTTTGGTTTGGGCCTTGTCTTTTTAGGGTCTTCTGACATCTGGGGCAAGAGAAGACTGAGGATATGACGTCGGTCATGCGCATTAGTACCCTGACGTCCTGATGTCAGTCTAATGCGCCTTGACCGACGTCAGCCATATACTTTGGTATTCGGGCCGACTGGACAGCGGACTGCCCCCAATAGTTAGGACTGCAGCAATGTGGATCCTCGAACATCTACATTTATGGTAGGTACAAAACTGTACTATCTTCAACACCTATCCTGGAAAACTGCTTTCCTGCTGGCAATTACCTCAGCAAGAAGGGTTTCGGAACTACAGGCTTTAATGGCAGTACAACCCTTCCTAATCTTCCATCAAGATAGAGTGTCCATGAGAACTAATCCTACATTTATGCCTAAGGTGGTATCCAGAGTGTCTTTAAACCAGGCAATCCACCTACCTACCTTCTTTCCTAATCCATAGAACAAGGGGGAAAGACTGCTGCATACCTTGGATGTACATAGACAGTTACGCTACTACCTGGACAGAACCAAGGGCAATAGAAAATCTGACCAGCTTCTGGTAGCATATGCAACAGGAAGGGAAGGAAAAGCAATTTCCAAACAGACAATCTCCAAGTGGATAGGAAATTGCATTAGATTCTGTTACTCCTACCATGGAAAGCAAATTCCACAGAACATAAGGCCTCATTCTACAAGGGCTGCAGCCACTACCACAGCTTTCTTACGAGGAGTGGCTACCAAGGACATTATAGAGGCTGCTACTTGGACCTCCGTGCATACATTTGCCAAGCATTATAACTTACCTTTATACTCTAGATCCCGAGCAGGGTTTGCCACTGCTGTTTTGCAAGGGATCCTAACTACACCATAATTTCTTCTTCCTCCTCCCCTAGTTTGGCTATGGTATTCTACCCATTTGTAAGGACTGCAGATGCATCCTTGAAGGACATAGTACAGTTTTGTACCTATCATAAATGTAGATGTCCGAACAGGATAGCATCTGCAGTCAGGATTACCCACCCTCCTTCCCCTCTGTGGTATTCCTAGGGTATTTACCCACCTAATAGCTAGCTGGGGGGGGGATCTCTTATGGTGTATTTGTTTGTATATATGTACATACATGATTATTTTTTGTGTTTGCCTTCTACTATTTGGAAACATTGGCATTTATCCAAAAATTTAGCTATCCAAGAGGGCAACTGGCATTTGGGGCAAGAAACACTGAGGAAAATGGCGTCGGCTGATGCCTTTATACCCGAAGAACTGCAGCTATGACGTCGGGTGAAGTGCGACACCAGCCGAGGCCAGACCCAGACTTTGGAATCCGGCCGACCGAAGGGCTGCCTGACGACAGGACAACCCATTTGTAAGGACTGCAGATGCTATCCTGTTCGGACATCTACATTTATGGTAGGTACAAAACTGTACTTTTCCCTCGCACAATCCATCCATCTCTTTGTTAGATGCCCTCGTTTCCTCTTGCCTTCTCCTTGTCTGTCCCAGATCATCTTAACCAGACTGTCTTCTGCTTTTCTGCACTGGTGCCCAAACCACCGTAATCTATTCTTTGACATTCTCTGTAATTGGAGATACTTTGGCTTCTGCTCTAATGTCCTTGTTTCTTCTTCTGTTCCATAGGGTGCATCCTTCCACCTGTCTGAGGCAGTTAATTTCCATCACGTCTAGCTTCCCCAGCTGTTCTGCCTTTACTGCCTAGGTTTCTGTACCATACAGTGGCACTTTTGTGCACCATACTTTTCAATTTCCTGAGTATTTTTCTGTCGTATACTATCCCTGCCACTCTGTGCCATTTGGCTGCAGTCGCTGATTCTAGCTTTAGCCTCCTCATTCAGACTTCCCTTCACTACCATCACCCCTAGCAGATACTTGTTCTTAATCTGTTCCATTATTTTACCTTTTATCTCAATTCTCAGCTCCTTCTGATTTCCCTTATTTGCTGAGATTACAACTGTCTTATCTCTGTTTTCATATCGTGCCTTCAATTTTGCATTCCATTCACCTATCCTGTGCTGAAGTTCTTGCTCAGAGTCTGCCTGTAATTCCACATTGTGTGCGTATAGTAACTTTGTTGATCTCTCCCCTCCAACCTATCAGTATGAGCAGCAGTGGGCTCAGAGCTGAGCTCTGGTGCACACCCATTCCCACTGGGAACACCTCTGTGAGAGCGCATACTGTTCATATTTGTTTCATTGGGTCCCTTGTACATAGCCTGCACTAATTCGATCAATGTTTCTGGGACTTGAAACCACTGCAGGATTGCCCAAATTGGCTTTCTTGGCACCTTGTATGCTTTTTGTAAGTCTGGGAATGCGTGGTTGGACTGACTCATCTCTAACTTCTTCTCAATTATGTCTCATTGCAAACATTGTGTTGATTGTGCCTGCATCCTGATATGAATTCAAGCTGCTAATCTCTAGCTTGTATTCTGCTACTCTTCATATTTATCATTCAACCCTCTCCAGAACTTTCTTTGAAATGTGAAGGTTTGATATCTGTATACTGCTAACAGTTGTGGTGTCTCCTTTGTCCTTGTATACTGATGAAGTAGTATGCTTATTCCCCAGTCATTTGGGATTTGCCTCTCCCTCTCTACCGAGTTTCCTCCAGAGCCATTTTTTCCCTGTCTTACCAAACATCTTGATCATATCTGCTGTGACCTTATCTGAGCTTGCTGCTTTCCAGGACTTCATTTTTCTTAGTGATCTTTTAGGGTGAGCTGCTCCTCTTTCATCACAAGTTGTGTCTGGGATAGTACAACTTCTGTGGAGTTTTCGTCATTTAGAAACTGCTGTAAGTAATCCTTCCCTGCAGACTGATGAGCTGGTTGTTACTGTTCCATACAAAGGATGTCAGACTATCTTTATCTTTCTGCCTTTGTTTTGCAAGCTGATAGATTCTTTGTGCCATATACTGAGCCACTTTCCAGAGGTTTCAGATGCCTTGTTCTTTGCTTTTGCAACTCCTCTTTTAGCCTTTTTGTTAGACAACTAGTATTCCTTCTTTACCTGGTCCATGTCTTCTCTCTCTCTCTTTTTTTCTGCACTCCATTTTTTCCTTTGATTTCCTGGACTACAGCATTCCATCACCAGCTTTCCTTATGCACCTTATTTCCATACCTGGCTCCACTACAGACCTATTCTGAAGTCCTCACACATTACGTTTTGAGGCACTGCCATTCTTCAACAAAACCTATTTCTTCCTGAGTTGCTAGACCCCAAGAAATTCCTTGAACTCTTGTGCTTTCTCTCCAGTCAACTTCCAGGCCTTCAGCTTAGTCTCTCACCTTAGAGCCTTGACAGCCAGTGGTTTATGCTGTGGGCTGACTGTTTCACTGGGGATGATTTTGCAATAACTGATTCTACTTGCAGTGTCCTTTCTTCACTTAGGAGCAAGTCTACCTGAGTTGCACATTGGTCACTCTTGTATGTGATCCTGTGACTGACACTTGCTGACGCATGTATTAGCCATCATCAAGCCTTTGCCAGATAGAAGTCTAGAATGGCATCTCTTGTATTCCTGTGGCCTCACCCATTTGGACCCAAGCAGTCCTTGTATCCTGTTCTGTCCTGATGTGTGTGTGTGTGTGTGTGTGTGTGTGTGTGTGTGTGTGTGTGTGTGTGTGTGTGTGTGTGTGTGTGTGTGTGTTCTAGTCATCTGTTACCAACACCAATTCACGTTCCACTTTATTTAGTTGGTCACTGCTGTCTCAATGCGCTCTCTTCTTCACTAACACAATCCATATGTGGGGCATAGGCTGAGATTAAATAGTTGCCATATCCTTATACTGGAGTCTGATTGCCAGGAGTTTTTCACTAATTCTGAGGACATCCCTCATAGTTTTCTGAAGCCTCTCCCTCACTACAATTCCCACACTATTTCTAGATCTGAAGTAGTTACTTCATTTGTTCTGCAACCTGTGGGTCTCGGATCCGACCGGCAGCTTTCCAAGCTTCAAGATCCAAGCTCCTAGCTCCTCCCCTCTACCCACAATCCCCTGTCACCACCACACTACCTCAGATCGTTTTTGCCACGGCTTGAATCACAAGCAGCTTGAGAAGAGCTCCTGAGCTTAGACAGGGAAGTGAATCTTTTTTTTCAAGAGATTTTCTTAAAACTTTAATAAGTTAAAAAGAAGAGTATTGAGTGTTTCTCTGCCCTTTTTTATTTTCGGGATTGCGTTTTATTCAGTTAACCCTTCCCCTAGGTGTTTGGGCGTGTGAGTGTGTGTGTCAGGAAAATGGCCGAAGGCCATAAAGCTATTTTTTCAAAGTGCACTGGGTGTGGCCATAAGCTTTCCCCAGCTGATGGCCACACTCAGTGCGTTATATGCCTGGGGGTTGCCCATTTCTCTTCAGACTGCCAGGTTTGTGCAGCCTTCAACCCCCGGGCTGTGAGGGACAGGAGGAACAGGCTTATTCTGGCGGGATTGCTTCCCCCGGAGGAGGCCTCTTCCTCCTCTACCTCCAAGGTGCAGGCTGCCCAGGTAGCTTCAGCACCCCCTGATTCCCTCGACTCAGGCTGGGACTCAACCTCCCACTACTGCCTTGAGTACGAGGGAAGTTCAGTCTTCTCCTTCTAGGGAAAAGCACAGACACAAGAGGCGAGCCGAGCCTCATCCCTCGGCTCCGCCTTCAAAAATTGTTAAATCGCCTCCGAGGGTGTCCGGACCATCTCCTTCTCGGCTCCGATCTCCTTCCTTCTCATCGGAGCCGGAGGAGGAGCTCCTATCACCCTCGAGGTAGTCGAGGCGGCCCTCCAGACCCGCCTCTACGACCTCCTCTAGATCTACTAGGTCTCTCTCCGACGCCGATATGGACAGGATGATGCGTCGGTTTTTGCAGACCCAAATGCAGATGGGGGTGCTCCTGCCCCCCCTCCACAGGGGGGGGTGAGTGCAGCTTCAATATTTGCCCCGAATTCGCCTTCTTCAACCCGGATCCGGGTTTTGGAGTCTTCGGATCCAGGCCCTTTCGGAGCCAGGATTTTGTCGGCACCGGTGGCCCAAGCCTTCTCGACGCCGACCATACCCTCGAGTATCTCGGATCCGAGCTCTCGGGGCCGTGGGCCGGGCGTCGGATCCGTGGGAGCGGGTGCATCTTCGGCGCCGCCTATGTCGGAGAGCACCTCCCTTTCGGATCTGATGGCTTCTGCTCCGACCCCGATCCCTATCTCGGAGCCGAGGAGACTGCTCTCGGGGCCGGAAGAGAGTAGTTCTACCTCGGCGTGCGAGGTAGTGGAGAGGGTACTGTCGAGGTCGTCCAGGTCCCCGACTCGGGCTTTGGATCCCTCCACTCCCCTGCTGCATACGGGTCTAACTTCCATCATCCTTCCATCGGGACAGCCTGCTCAGACCCTCCAGTTGGTTCCCTCGGAGGAACAAGAGGCCATTGACAAGCCCTCTTCTGATAGTCCCACAGAGGAGGTGCCCTGTAAACGGACGTGTAAAAGGAGGCACATGGACTCCCCCGAGTCCATCACCACAGATACGGACTTAGAGGAAAGGGAAGGTTCCCCAAGGTCACCCCCCGAGGATGTCTCCTTTGGAGACATCATGGAAATGTTGCGTTTTGTGGGGGGGGTCTGCCCAAAAACCTTCCTCGGATGAGTCTGTATTTCTGGAGGCGTTTGAAGCGGGCCCATCTACCTCCTGGGTGTCCCCACCGGCAGATCCCCTGGTAGATCTCCTGACTGCCAGGGCTTGGCAGGAACCCGACACCGTGAAGCCTATTCCACGCCGACCGGATAAAATCCTTAGCCCCCCTTCAGACAGGCAGGCTTGGGCCATAGGGTCTCCAGTTGATGCCATGTTGGTGGCTGCTGTCACTGAGAGAACTCTCCCAGGAGAGATCCACGGTCCACCCGCCGGACAAGGAGTCCCGGGCGCTGGACCGTATAGGGAAGCGGACCTTTGCTTTAGCAACCTTCTCCGTGGGGGCGCTGAATTATATGGCACATGTCATCAGGCTGCAATGGGATTTGATCAAGGAATACACTGCAGCTCCACCTGAGTCCATGTCGGTCGAGGACAAAACCGTGTTCTCGACATGTATGGCCACTCAAGTCCATTTCAAATACGTCCATGCGGCTACTGTCTTATGCTACAGAGGGAGCCGCAAGGGCCAGCTGGGCAGGTGTTGTCTTGAGACGTCACGCCTGGCTCCGTCTTTGTAATTTCGCGGAACCTTTCAAGGCGTCCTTCGCGAACGCACCCTTTGACGGCTCTTCGCTTTTTGGCAAGACCGTACGCGATACACTAGTCCAAAGCGAGAAGGACGGAAAGACGCTGTCTGCCATCGGAGTCCGCTTCTCGAGCCCCCAACATTCCTTGTCAGGGAATCAGAGGGGGCAAAAGAAGCTGTGGTTCTGCAAGTCTCAGCAGTCCTATCCAGCTTCGGACTCCGCGCCCTCCAGAGGCAGAGGAGGGCAGGGTGGACGCCGGCCCAGAGGCAGAGGGACAGTAACCGGGTCTAGGGAGCCTTTCTCCGAGAGACCCGCGCAGCAGCCCTGAGGGCTTACCCGACTGTCCAGCTCTGGAGACAGTCGAGGGGGCATTTAACGAAGCACCTGTCAATGTGGGAGTCCATCACGAACGATCGATGGGTGCTCCAGATTATATCCAGAGGCTACAAAATTCCCTTCCTATTTCGTCCTCCCTCAGGTGGTCGCCTCCCCGATGTCCCACCCAATCAAAGAGAGGCGGCGACTGTAGAGATTTCAAATTTGTTAGAAAAAAGAGCCATCCAGCGGGTCCCCCCAGACCAGTCCGGATCGGGCTACTACTCAAGGTTCGTTTTAGTGCCAAAAAAGACGGGTACCTCAAGCCCATTCTAGATTTGTCCGCCCTGAACATGTTTGTCCCCAAAGAAAAATTCTGGATGGTCACTCTACAATCTATTCTCCCCTTAATGCAGGAGAACGACTGGATGTGTTCTATAGACCTCAAGGACGCGTACTACCACATTCTAATGGACAGACGGTTTAGGAGGTTCCTCCGCTTCCGGCTAGGGGCCAGTCATTACCAATTCAGGGTCCTTCCATTCGGACTCACCTCAGCCCCCAGGGTGTTCACCAAAGTCATGGCAGTGGTTGCGGCCCAACTGAGGCTTCAGGGCATAAGGGTCTTTCCGTACCTAGACGACTGGCTCCTCACAGCAACCAACAGGCATTAACTTTGTACCGCGAGAGACTATGTGCTGTCTCTTGCCGACAACTTGGGCATTTCAGTCAACATACCGAAGTCCTTTCTTCATCCTATGCAAGCATTAGATTTCATAGGAGACAGGCTAGATTCCCGATCTTCTCGGGCCTTCTTGATCTCGGATAAGCTGTCCAGCCTCTCACTCCAGGTTTTGGCTCTTCTTCACACCAAAGCTCCGCCGGCGGAGTTAGTCCTGAGAGCACTAGGCTTGATGGCAGCGGCTATCGGCCTCTCTCTCCATGCTCGCCTAAGGATGCGTATATTACAGTGGACACTCCAAGTTCAATGGTCACTGTTACTCCACCCATTGAACACTCCTATCCCCCTGAGCAGAGTTTGCAGGGAATCCCTCCTTTGGTGGCTTCACTCCCCAGAACTCAGGCAAGGGAGACCCTTTGTGATCCCCCCCCCCCCCCAGGTCACGTTAACCACGTATGCTTCTCGCCTAGGGTGGGGGGCATTGTTTGGGCAGAAACGTCCAAGGTACGTGGACCTTGTCGGAGACCGCCTTGCACATAAAGTTCTGGAGATGAGGGCAGTGCTTCTAGCGTTGCAGGCTCTCCAAGACCTGCTACCTCTAGGAACGATTGCTATACAGATGGACAATATGTCAGTGGTCTGGTATTTAAACAAACAAGGGGGAACCAGATCCTACCCTCTTTGTCGAGAAGCCATGGGAGTTTGGGAATGGGCGATATCCACCAACCGCTTTCTGATAGCAACGCACATTCCGGGACGATCCAACATTCTGGCGGACAAATTGAGTCGAGTAATTCTCAGTCCTTACGAGTGGTCTCTCAATCCAAAAGTTGCGAAGGAAATTTTCCACAAGTGGGGTTGACCTCGCTGCGATCTTTTTGCTACCCCCCAAAACACAAAATGCAGCGAGTTCTTCGCAATTCTTCCCCCAGAAGGGGAGAGCCCCAGAGACGCTCTGATTCATGCTTGGCCTCCCGGTCTACTCTATGCTTACCCCCCGCTTCCGCTCATGGTGAAGTTAATTCAGAAAGCTGCACAGTTGGGGAGCAAAATTATCCTCATAGCCCCATTCTGGCCTCGTCAAATCTGGTTTCCATACCTGCGGTCTCAGTCTCTCCTCCCCTTTAATCCTGGATCCCATTCCAGATCTGATATCGCACCCAACGGGGTGCCCAACACTGAACCTGGTAAACCTCAAGCTCGTGGCTTGGTTGATCCAGTTCTACTAATGGCAAGTACTCCCGGTATCTCGTCACCAGTGAAAACTATTCTGGTAGCGGCTCATAAACCGTCCACCAGGAAAATCTATAATAGCAAGTGGAAACGATTTTCTATCTGGGCTAACAGCCAAGGTCTCAACCCCTTTACTGTTCCGTTTCCTACAGTCTTGGATTTTTTGTCCATGATTTTTGAACAAGGGGCCAGTGCATCAACGGTAAAAGTACAGTTGGCAGCAATATCCCATTTTCATGTGGGAGACTGATTAGGATCTCTAGCATCTACAAAATTGTGTAAGACATTCTTGAGTGGCGTTTTCCTTCTCAAGCCACCAGTGAAATCCGTGACTCCCCCTTGGGACTTGACCTTTGTTCTGCAAGCCTTAACGAAACTTCCTTTTGAACCTGCAGCTTCTGTACCCCTTAATTTTCTGTCCTGGAAAACAGCATTCTTGGTGGCCATAACTTCTGCTAAAAGGGTTTTAGAGCTCCAAGCTTTGTGCATGAAACCTCCCTATCTTATTTTCCACAATGACAGAGTGTCTCTCAGGACTAACCCATCTTTCTTACCAAAAGTGGCATCTGTGGCAAATATCAATCAGACACTCAATTTGCCAGTGTTTTTCAAAAATTTTCAAAATAAGGGAGAATACATGTTGCATACACTAGACTTACATAGACAGTTGCGTTTTTACCTGCACAGGACCAAAGATGTTCGTAAGGCTGATAAACTCTTTGTGTCATTTGCTCCTTCATCCATGGGAAAACCTATATCCAAACTGACACTGGCTAATTGGATTTGTCAATGTATTTCTCAGGCTTATAAGGCATCAGGCAAAACAACCCCATTCAAAATCCGTGCACATTCCACAAGGTCCATCGCAACTTCTGCAGCCTTCTGGTCCAGGATGCCGTTGGACGACATATGTTCAGCAGCCACTTGGTCTTCTGCTCATACGTTTATTTCTCATTATAAGCTGGACATGATATCTAGAAGCAGGGCGTCCGTTGGCTCCGCGGTGCTTCGGAATATCCTCCCGTAGACCACCCAGGTTTCTTTGTTTAGGTAGCTGGGGACTCTGTCCCACAGGTTGCAGAACAAATGAAGTAACTACTTCAGATTTAGAAGTTATGTACTCACCATAACGTTCCATCTGAGTAGGTGCTTCATTTGTCTGCAACCACCCCCCCTGCCATCCCCCTAACCTGTATCGGGTTTCTAGGATCTTTATGATTCTTGAGAATATCTGAACCTGTTTATTACAGGTTTTTTCAGGTGTTACAGCAAAACCGATCTGAGGTAGTGTGGTGGTGACAGGGGATTGTGGGTAGAGGAGAGGAGCTAGGAACTCGGATCTTGAAACTTGTAAAGCTGCCGGTCGGATCCGAGACCCACAGGTTGCAGACAAATGAAGTACCTACCCAGATGGAACGTTATGGTGAGTACATAACTTCTAATTTGTCCTACTGTGTAGTAGGCTGTGTATCACAAGCAAAATGGCTTTGCTGCTCCATTCTTCCATCTGTCTCCTGGATACATAGGATGTCCAGCCTCCTTAGAATTGTGTCATCCAATTCCATGCTGCGTTCTGTTAGTGAATCTACATTGAGTGTAGCAGTTCTTAGTTCATGTTTGGTAGGATGATTGATTTTACTTCCACGTTTCACTCAACAGAGCCATCCCTAGTAACCCACGCTGGACAAATGGACATCAGCTGACCAGTAAGTTATTGACCCAGGGCTGGTGGGCTTTATGGTGAGCACGCTGGCTAATAGGAGCACATACACCCTTTCCACCGTTAGTGTGGATCCCTAGTGTAGGTCGAACTAGGCCAAGTCTTTGATTCACTTATAACCAGCAAATATCCATTTCCATTTGGCGACAGTCAGCACGACCAAATCACCTAGAGACAGAGGTAGATTTTACACCATCAGGTGGCTAGGCCTGACACAATGCACAGCCTGTGATCTGTGTTCTGTCTTGAGGAAACTGCACACCAAAGTAGATGCACAAAACAATTGATCTGTACAACTCTTCCCACTATAGGGAACCATCTAGAGGTTTGTGCTGCTGCCCACAGCCCCATTCTTGGGTGAGTTTGAGGAGGAATTCTACAGAGACTCAAGGAGAACATGCAAACTCCATACTGGCATTGGCTGGAGGTCAGGATTGAACCTTGTACCTTATGCTTGAGAGGTGAAGACCTTAACCATGGATGTTCTTTGTATTTTACTGTTGCAGTCCTGACTTGTGGTATTTCCCAATGTGGACGCCCTTGGCTGGCCCTACTACCAGAGAGTGGTTTTCCGTCCTCCTAAAGCTAGCAGATGCCCTCTCTGATGTCACTATATTTGGGTATAAAGGGAGTCAGCTGGCACCATAACCTCAGTTCATTTTTGCCCTTGGAGCCCGTAGCAGAGTGCTAGTCATTGCTTTAGTCGGTCAGCACCAGAGAAAGACTACATCTAAAGCTGAGTACTCTGATGGGGAACTTTTCATGTGCTTTGACTGTCAGAGAAAGTTAATAACGGTCTGCGCTGTGGCAAATGGATACCGCACTGGGACTTTCATTCTTTTTGTGTGAATTGTTTGGGTCTTGAACACAACATCCCTGTCTGTTTTGTCTTCACTTTAATAGCAGAACTATCAGGCATAGGGCTGAGATTCTAGTTAAAGATTTCAGTCAGTCTTCAGGGTATTCATGGACCATGTCATCTGCTAGTCAAGCTGAAGTAGATCTCACTAGGAGGAAAAAGGAAAAGCGCTTCGGATTCAGGGCCTCAGATGACACCAATTTCCTGTCAGCCAGTCCTCCTAAGCTTATGATCCTTGAGGTGAAGTGCCTTTGCAGCTCTCTTCAATACCCAAGTTGGTGGCACAGGCCTCTCGATGCCCATTCGGAGTCCGATATGACTCTGGGTCCTTCTGTTTCCTTACAAGCCAAAGGACTTAGCACGTTGCTTAGGTCCGGGACCACTTCAGCGATGATCACCGTGTTTCACTGTTGCAGTCATTACAATTGGGTTATCCTGCTGGCAGGCTACCCACAGTCGGCCCGAGTTCCAAAGTCTAGGTCCGGCGTCGGTTGCTGTCGCCTTCTCCCTGACGTTAGTGCACCAGGGGTATAAAAGATGCAACCGACGCCATTTTCTTCAGTCTTTCTTGCGCGGTGCCCGAAGCAAAAGCAGTTCGCAAGTGCCGGTCGGCCGACTCCTGAGATTTCCAAATTCGAATTTCAGATCCGAAGTCTTCATTAAAGCTAAGTACCCCATTGGGGAAACTTTTTTCTTGCTCCAGACCGATGTCAGAAGAAATTAATAATTGTATTTCTTGTGGGAAGCAAATACCTCATAAGGATTTTCATTCTTACTGTATTCCTTGCCTAGGCCCTGACCACGATGTTGCTAGTTGTTGGTTTTGTGCTAGATTTAACCAACGCACTGTTAAGCATCAGTATTATTTTGCATTTCATTACTTTGGCAGGAGATTCAATTATATAATGCCGTCAGAACAGCAGACGACCGGAGTTTATAAAAAGCGCAAAGAAAAAGAAAAGCATCCGAGGTCCAAAACCGACGACGAGGCTTCTGTTAGGCCTGTCACCGGTTCGCCATTTCTCAGTGAGGCGCTTTCGTAGCCCCTGATGTCCGCTACTTCAGAACCACAGGCTGCTTCCGACTCCCACGTGGAGCCGACTAGGCCGCTGGAAACTCAAGGTATTGGATACTCGGAAACTATTTCCTCAGATGGGTCCGGAGCCGCTGAGCAGGCATCGGCTTCTGAGGGTGTTTTCAGGCCTACACGGTTATATGTAAAACCATCTTCAGCTTCAAAGGCAAAGACTAAAGCAGTTCTAAAGACTAAGAAACAAGTACAGAATTCTCCTGGACAGGCCTCAATGCCTAAAAAACAGATGCTTAAAATGGCCGAAGACCTAATTACTTTGATCAGGGGTTCCCATCCCCCTACTGATAAGAGGCCTAGGCAAGAGGTAGAATATGAGTCTTCAGATCAGGTTTCCATTTCCTCTGATTCTTCTTCTGAACAGGAATATTCCCTTCCTCCCTATGAGGATTCTGATGCTGAAGAATCTATCCCTTCAGCTTCTCCTCCTGAGGATTATTCTTTTGGGGATACCCTGCATACCATGAGGGAGCATTTCCACTGGGAGAGCCAAGATTACTCTGAATCCAAGAAAAGGCTCAGAGACTTCCTTTTATTACCTCAGCCACAGGCCCCTTGCTATTCCTCCTGTTTTAGACATTGTAGATGATGTATTTTCAGAGTCCGGTCCGTCTCCTGACTTTTTACCACCAGCTCCTGTTAAGCCAGACCGATACTACAGGGTTCCTGATTCACATACATTTCTTTACAAAAACCCTGCTGCTGACCCAGAAACTATTTCTCAGGGTCCTAAGGGGGTTATGGCTTCCACTGCAAAAAAAACCCTATCCCCTCTGATAGGGATTCAAGGGCCCTGGACAGATGGGGGAAAAAGATTTATACTTCTGCTACCTTGGCTGTAAGAGTTTTAAATTGTCAATTTCATATGCTTAAATATCAGCAATATCTAATGTCACAGCTTAAACAGAAAATGTTGACAAATTCAGAATGTGCGGAAAACAAAGAAATGCAGGATTTATTGCATGCAGCTGAACAAGTGGGAAAGCATACTTTGCAATGTGGTTTTGATTCTCTAGAGGCCTCCTGCAGGGCTGCAGTTACAGGTTCTGTCATTAGGGGGCATGCTTGGTTAAAAGAACAGAATCTGCCCTATCCTGTTAAAGCAAAACTCTTAGCTGCTCCATTACAACATGATACCTTGTTTGGTGTTGAAGCAGAAGAAGTGTTAAAGAAAATGGAGGACAAAGCTAAATCTATGCAAACCGTGAAGGATTTTTTACAGGTACAGCCTCCCAGATTTAGCAGGAACTGGCCTACAAAGAATTGGTCCTTTCCAGTGTCAGACAGGCCTCAAAGAGGCCGATACAGACGCCCCAGAGGCAGATCACAACCCCAAGGTTCATGCAAGTCTAAACAATGGGGTGCTTCTACCTCCAAAAGCGGAGAGGAAAAAATCACAGCCATACAGTAAACAGTCTCATTGACTTTCCCCTGCCAGCACCAAGCACTTTATCTTTTGGCAGCTCCATTGGTGGGGGAGACTAGCAATTTTTTCACAAAATTGGATTATGATCACCCAGGACAAATGGGTCTTAAGTGTCGTATCTCAAGGGTACAGGTTCCACTTTCACACCCTGCCAAGGCCAAACGGTATGCCACACCTGCCACGCAATCAATGGGCAGAGGCACAAAAACAAGTTTCATCCCTCATGGACATGAGAGCCTTTCAGCAAGTACCTCAGCAAGAGCAGGGACAAGGATTTTTACTCGAGGCTATTCTTGGTACCCAGAAAGGACAAAGCCTGGAGACCAATACTGGACCTGTTTATTCTAAACACATTCCTGGATATTACAAAATTCAAAATGTTAACTCTGCAACAGCTTCTGCCCATGCTGGGCAAGAAGGCTTGGCTTGTGACTTTAGACCTAAAAGAGGCATACCTGCATGTCTCAATCAGACAATCATGCAGAAGATACCTCAGATTTATAGCTGGCTGAATGCACTACCAATTCTCTGCACTGCCCTTTGGCTTATCTTTTGCTCCCAGGGTCTTCACAAAATGCCTGGCACCAGTAATTGCATTTTGCAGACAGAGGAATACAAATATATCCTTACTTGGACGATTGCCTTATTCAAGCAGAGAACAAGGATATTCTACTACAGCATCTGGCATTTGTAAAAAGATTACTAACAGGTCTAGGGTACACAGTAAACGAAAAGAAATCAAAACTCGTACCCTCTCAAGAGATAATATTCCTGGGTGCAAGCTTAAATACAACTGCCCAGATGGCTTATCTCACGCCAGACAAACACAGACAACTGACTACTTATTTCAGAATGTTGACAACAAAGCGACAGTTATCTGCACGAAAAATTCTGCAGGCTTTGGGCTTCATGGCATCCTGCATACTGTTAATTCCATATGCAAGACTGCATATGAGGAAACTTTAATGGTATCTAAAAAGTGTTTGGACTCAACATTGCCACAGCCTGGAAACAATAATCATCCTCATTCCCTGCCTGCAACAGGAGTTTCGATGGTGGGCAAAAGCCTGTCACCTCAACATGGGACAGCCATTCACCTTACCCACAGCCAGGCAGATATTGACAACAGATGCATCAGATTATGCCTGGGGGGGCCGATATGGCAGGAAGCTGTATTCAGGGCACATGGTCCGCAAGTCAAATGCATCTACATATCAATCAAAAAGAGATGCTAGCTGTTCAGAATGCCCTGACAGCCTTCAAGGATCTACTTCATCCAAGACAACAACTGATAAAGACTGACAATACTACTGTCATGTGGTACATAAACAAGCAGGGGGGCACACATTCCTACCCCCTCTGCAGACTAGCCATGAACTTGTGGGACACAGCACTGACTTACCAAGTACATCTTCAAGCACAATTCCTGCCAGGAAGGATAAATACTCTGGTAGATGAACTAAGCAGAAACCTAATGGACCCCCACGAGTGGAAATTGGATCCACAAGTCTTCAGTATGATAACAAGGAACTGGGGATGCCCGGACGTAGACCTATTTACCTCTCCTCACAACTGGAAACTACAGAGATTCTGCACAAGGACTTATCACAAGCAAGCATGGAAAGTGGATGCTCTATCTTTCAGCTGGGAGGGAAAGTGGATGCTCTATCTTTCAGCTGGGAAAACCTAACAGTATATGCTTTTCCGCCTCTGCCTCTCCTCCCCAAGGTACTCCTCAAAGTCAGACAAGTAAAGCCAAAAATGATACTGATTGCCCCAGACTGGCCCCGCCAGCACTGGTACCCAGTCCTAAAGAGCTTGTCTCAATGCCCAGCTTGGACATTACCTCAAATTCCTCACTTACTGACCCAGCAAGACAGTCAGATACTGCACAGCCAACTCAGGATCTTAATCCTGGCAGCATGGCAGATAATGTAGCCATTTGACAAACCTCTCTCTAAAGCAGTGATGGATGTTACTTTGGAGGCTAGGAGGCCTAGCACCAGAAAATCTTATGCAGAAAAATGGAAGAGATTCTGTGCTTGGAACCAGGCACAAGGTTTTGACACGACTGTTCCAAATATTCCTCAGATTTTGCAATACTTAACTGAGATGCTGGATAAAGGCCTTTCCTTTTCATCAATTAAAATTCATACCTCTGCCATTTCAGCACATTACAATACAGAACCACCTCTTTTTTTCTCATCCATTACTAAGGCAGTACCTCAGAGGGGCCAAAAATATAAGACCTCCAAGGAGAGCACCATTACCTACATGGGACCTCAACTATGTCTTGGAAAAACTCACACTGCCTCCGTTTGAGCCAGCTTCTGCAGCTAATATAAAATTCTTATCCTGGAAAACAGCTCTGCTCCTAGCAATAACCTCCGCTAGACGAGTCTCAGAGTTACAGGCACTCATGGCTGTGGAACCTTTTATCATCTTCCATCCTGACAGGGTTTCTCTAAGGACAAACCCTACATTTATGCCTAAGGTAGTGTCCAGTGTGGCTCTTAACCAACAATTCATTTGCTTACTTTTTACCCAAACCCACAGAATAAGGGTGAGAGACTCCTGCATTCTTTTGACATTCACAGGCAGCTATGCTTCTACTTAGACAAAACCAAAGCTTTCAGAAAGACTGAACAACTTCTAGTGGCATATGCTGCAGGATCACAAGGAAAGCTTATCTCCAAACAGACTATTTCAAAATGGATAGGTCACTGCTTTCATTTCTGCTATTCACAGCATGGCAAACCAGTGCCTAAGGGCATTAGGCCACATTCAATCGGAGCAGCAGCCACTTCAGCAGCCTTCCTCGGAGGAGTACCAACCAAAGACCTCTTCGAGGCTGCAACTTGGAGTTCATTGCATACATTTACAAAGCACTATCACTTACCTCTCTACTCTAAATCCAGGGCAAGCTTTGCCACTGCAGTTCTGCAGGGCCTGATAGCCTCTCCTAATCCTATTTAGCTCCAGCCTCCCAACCTTAGCTTTGGGATTCAACCCAATTGTAATGACTGCAACAGTGAAACACGATGACCATAGTACAGATGTTCATCGTGTTACCCTGCTGCAGTCATCACACTTGGGTTATCCTGTCGTCAGACGGTCCCGCAAAGTCTTGGTCCAACGTCGGTTGCTGTCGCTTCTTCCCTGACGTCAGTGCGGCAGGGGTATTTAAGAGGCATCCGACGCCATTTTCTTAAGTCTTTCTTGATGTGCGGTGCCCGAAGCAGAAGCAGTTTGCAAGTGCCGGTCGGCCGACACCTGAGATTTTCGATTTGAATTTCAGTCCGAAGTCTTCATTAAAGCTAAGTACCCCATTGGGGAACATTTTCTTGCCTCAGTCCGATGTCAGAAAAAGTTAACAATTGCATTTCTTGTGGGAAGCAAATACCTCATAAGGACTTCCATTCCTATTGTATTCCTTGCCTAGGCCCAGACCACGATGTCACAGCTTGTCGGTTTTGCGCTAGGTTTAATAAACGAACTATCAAACGCCGTTTTGACTTCGCACGGCATTACTTTGGTAGGAAATTTAATTATATCATGCCGTCGGAGCAGCCGACGACCACCACTCATAAAAAATGTAAGGATAAGGACAGGCAGCCTAGGAATAAGCCAGACACCGAGGCCTCAGTTGGGCCTGTCGCCGGTTCTCCGGTTTTCAGTGAGGTGCCTACGCAGCCCCTGACGACTGCAGAACTGGAACCCCAGACAGCTGCAGATTCCCAAGCGGAGTCCACTAGGCCTACGCAGCCTTCTACTGACACCGGAGCAGAACTAGACACCGGTGCAACGCAAACACCTTCGGTTGCAGAAGGTGTATTTAGACCGACTACACTCTCCATTAAATCTTATGCTAAACTTAAAACTCCTTTAAAACCAAAGAAAACTGTACCTCAGGCTACAGTTCAAGGCCCTATGCCTAAGAAACAGATGCTTAAGATGGCTGAAGATTTAATTACCCTTATCAGGGGTTCCCATCCCCCTCCTGATAAAAGACCAAGACAAGAGGAGGATTATGCATCCTCTGACCAGGTTTCTCTCTCCTCAGATTCTTCTGAGGAACAGGATTACACTTTTCCACCTTATGAGGATTCTGAGACTGAAGATTCCATTCCTTCGGCTTCTCCCCCTGAAGACTACTCCTTTGGGGAAACTTTGCATGCCATGAGGGAACATTTTCACTGGGAAGGCCAGGATTACTCAGATTCTAAGAAAAGGCTCAGAGAGTTCCTTTTACTACCCCAGCACAGACCTCTTGCTATCCCTCCTGTTTTAGATATTGTGGATGATGTTTACTTGGAGTCTAGTTTAAATCCAGACTCTCTACCTCCTGCTCCAGCCAAACCAGACAGGTACTACAGAGTACCTGACTCTCACAAATTCCTTTATAAAAGCCCTGTAGCTGACCCAGAAACAATTTCCCAGGGTCCTAAGGGAGCAAAAGCTTCTATGGCTAAAAATCCTGTGCCTTCTGAAAGGGTTTCCAGAGCGTTCGATAGATGGGGAAAGAAAATTTACACCTCAGCAACTCTGGCTATTAGAGCATTAAATTGCCAGTTTCACATGCTGAAATATCAACAATTCCTGATGTCTCAGTTAAAACAAAAAATGAGCACACATTCAGAACAGCCTGAATTCAAGGAAATGCAGGATCTTTTGCATGCAGCTGAACAGGTGGGCAAACATACCTTGCAATGCAGATTTGATTCATTGGAAGCTTCCTGTAGAGCAACTGTTACTGGCTCTGTCATACATAGACATGCTTGGTTAAAAGAACAAAACCCTCCCTGACCATGTTAAAGCAAAATTATTGGATGCACCTTTACAGCAGGATGTATTATTTGGTGTCAAAGCAGAAGAGGTTTTAAAGAAAATGGAGGATAAGGCAAAGTCTATGCAAACGGTCAAGGATTTTTTGCAGGTACAACCCCTTCGTTTCAGCAGAAATTGGCCAACAAAAAACTGGTCCTTTCCAGCTTCAGACAGATGACAGAGGGGCAGAGAGACACCCAAGGGGCAGAGGCCAGTCACAGGGCCCTTACAAACCTCGCCAATGGGGTTCTGCTACCCAGAAAGGAGGAGAAGACAGGCCCCAGGCTAGCAGAAGACAAACACAATGACTCTATCCTCAAACTACCAAGCAAATCTCTCCTGGCAACTCCCTTGGGGGGGGGGGGACTAGCATTTTTCAAGACAACTGGCACATCATCACAAAAGACAAATGGGTTCTAAACATGGTCTCCCAAGGATACAGATTCCATTTTCATACCTTACCAAGGATCCAAAGGAATGCCAAACCTGCCACCAAATCAATGGGCAGAGGCACAAAACAAATTACAGCTCTCATGAACATGAAAGCCATTCAACAGGTACCTGCACAGGAGCAAGGACAAGGTTTTTACTCAAGACTCTTCCTAGTCCCAAGAAAGGACAAAGCATGGAGACCCATTCTGGATCTTTCAGTTCTGAACACCTATCTGCAAGTACCAAAATTCAAGATGCTAACACTACAGCAGCTTCTTCCCATGCTGGGCAAGAATGCTTGGCTAGTCACTTTGGACCTCAAGGAGGCATACCTGCATGTCCCTATCAGACAAAATTGCAGAAGATACCTCCGCTTCATTGCAGGTTCAACGCATTACCAATTCTCTCTGCACTGCCCTTTGGCTTATCTACTGCACCCAGGGTCTTCACAAAATGCCTGGCACCAGTAATTGCATACTGCAGACAGAGGAATTCAAATATACCCATACCTGGATGACTGCCTTATTCAAGCAGAAAGCAAGGACATTCTTTTAAAGCATCTGGCATTTGTCAAACACCTTCTACGTTGCCTAGGGTACACAGTAAACGAAAAGAAATCAAAACTAGTACCCTCACAAAACATAATATTCCTGGGTGCCAGCTTGAATACAACGGCCCAGATGGCTTTCCTCACGCCAGACAAGCAACGAAAGCTGTATCAGTATTTCAAAATAATGGCAACAAAGACCCAACTCCCTGCAAGAAAAATTCTGCAGGCCTTGGGATTCATGGCATCTTGCATTCTTCTAATACCATTTGCAAAATTGCATATGAGGACATTACAATGGTACCTGAAAAGTGTATGGACTCAGCACAGCCACAGCTTGGAGACAATGATACCACTCATTCCCTGCCTTCAACAGGAATTTCTGTGGTGGGCACAGGCATGTCACCTCAACAAGGGTCAGCCTTTCACCTTACCCACAGCCAGGCAAATTATGACAACAGATGCATCGGACTATGCCTGGGGAGCACACATGGCAGGGCAGTGCATTCAGGGCAAATGGACTACAGATCAGAGACACCTGCATATCGATCAAAAAGAAATGCTAGTAGTGCAGAATGCCCTAACAGCTTTCAAGGACCTTCTTCACCCAGGACAACTACTAATAAAGACTGACAATACCACAGTTATGTGGTACATAAGCAAGGGGGCACACATTCCTACCCTCTATGCAGGCAAGCAATGACCTTGTGGAACACTGCACTCTCTTACCAGGTTCAATTACAAGCACAATTCCTGCCAGGAAAGAAAAACACATTGGCAGACGACCTAAGCAGAAACATCATGGATCCACACGAATGGAAACTAGATCCACAAGTATTTGCAATGATAGTTCAAAGATGGGGACGCCCAGACATAGATCTGTTTGCAAGCCCCCACAACCACCAACTTCAAGAATTTTGCACAAGGACCTTCCATCCACTAGCTTGGAAAGTGGACGCCCTCTCATTCAGTTGGAAAACATTAACAGTTTATGCCTTCCCTCCACTGCCTCTTCTACTAAAGGTACTGCTGAAAGTCAGATTAGAGAGGCCACAAATGATACTTGTTGCACCAGACTGGCCATGCCAACATTGGTATCCAATTTTAAGGAATATGGCCCACGACCCGCCATGGATTTTGCCACAAATTCCTCACCTGCTCACCCAGCGAGAACATCAGATTCTACACAGCCAGCTCAAGACTTTAAACCTGGCTGCATGGCAAATTACCTAAACAACCAACCAACACCTTTATCCAAAGCTCTTATGCATGTCATTCTGGAGGCCAGGAGGCCCAGCACCAGGAAAACCTATTCAGACAAATGAAAAAGATTTTGCGCCTGGAACCAGGCTAAAGGCGTAAACCCCCTTGATCCAAACATCCCTCAGATTCTACAATATTTGACTGAGATGTTACACAATGGACTTTTCCTTTTCATCTATTAAGATCCACGCCTCAGCAATTTCAGTGCATTACAGCACGGATCCTCCTTTATTTTCACATCCACTCCTAAGACAGTTCCTCAGAGGGGCTAAAAACTTAAGACCACCAAGGAGACCTCCAACACCTACTTGGGATCTCAACTTTGTTCTGGAAAAGCTTACACTGCCGCCCTTTGAACCAGCTTTTTCAGCTGATTTAAAATTTCTTTCATGGAAAACTGCCCTACTACTAGCAATAACCTCAGCTAGAAGAGTCTCAGAGCTACAGGCACTAATGGCAGTGGAACCATTCATCATTTTTCATCAAGACAGAGTCTCTCTATGAACTAATCCTTCCTTTATGCCTGAGGTGGTATCCAGTGTGGCCCTAAACCAAACCATTCACTTGCCCACCTTCTTCCCAAATCCCCAGAACAAAGGACTCCTGCACTCTTTGGACATTCACAGGCAATTACGTTACTACTTGGATAAAACTAAGGCTTTCAGAAAAACTGACCAGTTTTTTGTAGCCTATGCTACAGAATCACAAGGAAAAGCTATCTCAAAACAGACCATTTCAAAATGGATAGGACATTGCATACGTTTCTGCTACACACATCATGGGAAACCAGTACCTGCTAACATTAGGTCCCACTCCACCAGGGCTACAGCTACATCAGCAGCCTTTCTCAGGGGAGTGCCAACCAAGGACATTCTGGAAGCTGCTACTTGGAGTTCAGTGCACACCTTCACCAAACACTATAATTTACCTCTATACGCTAAGACTAGAGATGGTTTTGCCACTGCAGTTTTGCAGGGCCTACTAGCTTCTTCTAACCCTGTTTGATTCCACCTCCCATCCTTAGCTTTGGGATTCAACCCAAGTGTGATGACTGCAGCAGGGTAACACGATGAACATAGTACAGTTTTGTACCTACCATAAATGTAGATGTTCGAGTGTATTCACTGTTGCAGTCCAGGTTACCCTCCCACCATCCCCCTTTTCCTTGCTGGGACTTATCTGTACTTCTCTATTCTGTACTTCTCTATTCTGTACAACCTATGTGGTGTATTTGCTTGTAGATGAAGGAAAAGTTGTTTTTTCTGTATGTATGCTTATTGGCATAATTTAACCTACCAATTTAGGGGCACCTGACATCTTGGGCAAGAAAAACTGAAGAAAATGGCATTGGCTGCATCTTTTATACCCCTGGCGCACTGACGTTAGGGAGGAGGTGACAGCAACAGACGCCGGACCTCGCCTTTGGAACGCGGGCCGACTGCGGTTAGCCTGCCAACAGGATAACCCAATTGTAATGACTTGCAACAGTGAATACACTCGAACATCTACGTTTATGGTAGGTACACAACTGTACTTTTCTGGCTTCTGATGACCACTTTGTGTTGTCAGGAGGATAGCCTCAGCTTCCGGTTTGCAGGAGTCTGTTTTTTATCCGGGTACTGTTGTGTAGGTCAGTCTTAGGCCAAAACCTAAGGCCTCTCAGAAAAAAGCTACACCCACCTTACCTCAGCCTAGGCCTATGCGCTCCCATTCTCAGTCCTGCAGTCGAGACCTAGTGAGATTGGCTGAGGATTTGGTTTCCTTGGTCAGATCCAGACATTTCTCTCCCCCTGAAGCTTCCCCTGGTAAAAGAAAGAGGGCTACCCCACCACAGAAGTTTTCTGACCATTTTGATTCTGAAGATGATTTTGGTCATGATGAATCCACCTTGGAGGAGGATGCATCTATTTTTCCTATGGGAATTCTGTGGAGAACCTTGCCTCAGCCTCCCCCTGAGGATATTTCCTTTAGGGAAACATTTTATACCCTGAGGTAGCACTTCATATGGGAAGCTTAGGACTACCCCCTAGTCCAAGAAGAGGATTAGGGAAATCCTAAATTTCCCTGAGCGTAAACCCCTTGCCATTCCCCCAGTCTTAGAGGTGGTAGACGGTCTTCCTGGATTCTTCTCAACCATACTCTCTTCCCCCTGCCCCTCGAAAAGCTGATAGATTTTACAGGGTTCTAGATTCCCACAAACACATTAAAGAACCCTGTGGCAGATCGTAAAGTAGTGAGTCAAGGCCCTAAGGGAGTAAAAGCTAGATCTGAAGTAGTTAACTTCATTTGTGCAGCAACCTATGGGATTCGGATCCGACCCGGCAGTTTTCAACAGCTTTAGATCCAAGCTCCAAGCTCCTCCCCCTACCCATAATCCCCTTTCAACCCTGACTGACCTCAGATCTAGTTTGCCACGGTTATCTAACAGCAGGTTGATCTACAGCTCCAAGCCTTCGAGACTTTTGTGAGGAAAAAAATTATCTTTTTTTCTTTGCTTTCTCTGTTTTTTGGTTGTGTGTGTTTACAGGTCCCTTTTTGTAAAAATCCTCTCTAGTTTAACTATATATTTTTTTTTGGTCTTTTACCTCCCCCTTCCTTCGTGGTTCCATTAGGGTTGTGTGTGTGTGTGTTTGGGGCCTAATGTGTGTGTTTCTTTAGTTAAAATGGCTGAGGCCCCAAAATTGATCTTTTCTAAGTGCACCGAGTGTGGCCATAAGCTGTCCCCGGCGGATGGCCACACTCGGTGTGCCTTGGGGTTGAACACCTGTCTTCTGGTTGTTCCATCTGTGCGGCGTTCAACCCCAGGGCACTCAAGGACCGGAGGGCCAAGCTGATTCTGGCGGGTCTTCTGACCCCGGATTCGGCTTCTACCTCCGGTCCTCCTGTGGCTCCCGCTGCGGCGGCTGCCACTCCTGCTTCCCTCCCCCCGGCCGGGACTCAACCTCCCACCTTAGGCCCGGAGGAGAGGGAGGCCAGGAAAGAGAAAAGGAGGGAGAAGCACCACAAGAGGCGGGCCGAGGCCTCCGCTTCGGCCCCCCCGGCTAAGTGGTCTTCTCCCTCCAGGACTTCTGGGTCTCCTCCGTCTCGGATCCGGTCCCCATGCTTTTCACTGGGTCCTGAGGAGGAGGAGATCTGATCTCCTTCGAGGTCATCGAGGCGACACTCATGTCCTGCCTCGGTGGCCTCATCGAGATCAACCCGAAGTCTCACAGATGCAGATTTGGACCGGATGATAAGATTCCTCCAGGCTCAACTGCAGATGGGAGTGCTCCTGCCCCCCCCCCCCCCCGGGGGGGAGCTCGACCCTTTTTTTGCCCCGATAGCTCCTTCTCCGTCCCACTTCCCGGGCTCGGAGTCTTCGGAGCCGGGCGGCCTTGGAGCCGGGGGTGTGTCGGTGCCTATAGTCTCGGGTACTTCGGCGCCGACACTTCCATCGAGTCTGTTGGGTCCATTTTCTTCGGATCCGAGCTCTTGGAGCCGAGGGCTGAGCTTCGGATCCTGCGGTATCGGTATGCCTTCGGCTCCGTCCAGGTCGGAGCATACTGGTCCGTCGGATCCGATCGCTTCGGTGCCGGCCCTGATCTGTCCGTCGGATCTGAGGGAGGGTCTGCTTTCGGATCCCAGAGAGCAGCTCTCCCTCGGCATTTGACGTGGTGGAGAGGGCCCTGTCGAGAGATTCCAGGCCCCCGGCCCTTGCCACGGTTCCACCCTGCACTCCTTCTCTGTTGGGCCCGACTTCCATCACCCGGCCCCAGGGACAACCTGCTCTGACGTCCCAGGTCGTTCCTTTGGAACAAGACGTGGCTGGTGAGACCTCCTCGGACAGCCCCCCCGAGGAGGTTCCTCACAAGTGAAAGTGCAAAAGGAGGCACCTGGACTCAGAGTCCTTGACTTGAGGACACAGATTTGGAGGAGGGGGAAGGTTCCCCAAGATCACCCCTCGAAGATGTCTCATTTGGTGACATCATGGAGATGCTCAGGATAAAGGGGGGGGGGTCTGCCCCAAAGCCTACCTTGGACGAATCCGTGTTCCTGGAGGCATTTGAAGCAGGCCCGTCTACCTCTTTGGTGTCCCCTCCGGCCGACCCCCTGGTAGATTTGATTACTACCAGGGCGTGGAAGGAGCCGGACACTATGGAGCCAGTCCCCAAGCGCCCGGACAAAATTCTTAGCCCACCCTCTGACAGGTCCCACTGGAGTAAGGGTCCCCCTGTAGATGCCATGTTGGTGGCGGCTGCCACCAAGAGGGAACTAGTTCAGGAGAGTCCCTCGGTTCATCCCCCGAGCAAGGAGTCTCGGTCGATGGACCATTTAGGGAAGCGGGTCTTTAGTTCGGCTACCTTCTCTGTGAGGTCGCTGAACTACATGGCACATGTGCTTCGGCTGCAGCGGGACCTTATCAAAGAGTACGCTGCGTCGCCCCCCGAGTCCATGTCGGCGGAGGACAAACATTTGCACTCCACCCGGATGGCCACTCTCCGATCCATATCAAACACCGCTATGCGGCTTCTATCCCATGCCACGGAGGGAGCCGCTAGAGCCAGCGGAGCGGGCCTTGTCATGAGGCGCCAGGCCTGGCTCCGGCACTGTGATTTCGTGGAACCCTTCAAGGCGTCTTTCGCTAATGCCCCTTTCAATGGTTCTGCCCTCTTTGGCAAAACTGTTCGATACCTTGATCCAGAGCGAAAAGGACGGGAAGACGTTCTCTGCTCCCCAGAGGTTCTTCTCCAAGAACCAAAAGGGACAGAAGAAGATGTGGTTCCGGAAGTCGCAACAGTCCCGTCCCGCTCCAGACTCCCAGCCCTTCCGCGGCAGAAAAGGGCAGGGTGGACGCCGCTGTAGAGGCAGAGGGGGCCCGTTCAACTTTGGATCCAGAGAACACTTCTTGGACCAACCCACGCAACACCCCTGAGGGGTTGCCCGACTGCTCCACTCTGGAGGCAGTCGGGGGGGCGTTTCTCGAAGCACCTAGCAGCTTGGGGAGTCCATCACGTCAGACCGCTGGGTGCTTCACATTATATCCAGAGGATATCAGATTCCCTTTTCTTTTTACCCACGCAGCCCCAGATACCTCCCCAATGTCCCACCCGATCAGAGGGAGGCTGCAGCAACAGAAATCCAACAGTTGCTGGAAAAAAAGAGCCATCCAACACGTCCCCCCAGACCATTGCGTGTCGGGGTTTTATTCCAGGTTCTTTTTGGTGCCAAAAAAGACAGGGGACTTAAGACCTATCCTCGACCTCTCCTTCCTGAACCTGTCAGTAACCAAAGAAAAGTTCCGCATGGTCACCCTTCAATCCATTCTCCCCCTTTTGCGGGAGAATGACTGGATGTGCTCTATAGACCTCAAGGATGCATACTACCACATTCTGATGGACAGGCGATCCAGAAGGTTCCTCCGCTTCCAGCTAGGAGCCAGTCATTTCCAATTCAGGGTCCTTCCCTTTGGTCTCACCACAGCCCCCAGGGTGTTCACCAAAGTGTTAGCAGTGATTGTGGCCCACCTGAGGCTCCAGGGAATCCAGGTCTACCCGTACCTGGACGACTGGCTCCTGACCGCCCCGACAAGGCATCTACTCTGCGCAGCCAGAAACTACTTTCTTCGTCTAGCTCCCCGGCTGGGGATCACTATCAACATAGAGAAGTCGTCTCTTACCCAGTCTCAGACTATAGACTTCATAGGGGCAAGATTAGACACAAACCAGCTCCTAGCTTTCTTGACCACATACCGGCTACGAACCCTGAGGCTACATGTGCGGGCCATTCTACATTCTCCAGCTCCTCCAGCGGAATTGGTCCTGAGGGCTCTAGGCTCGATGGCGGCGGCAGTCAACCTTTTGCCAATGGCGCGTTTGAACATGAGGGTCTTGCAATGGACCCTCCAGGTCCAGTGGTCCTTCCTTCGATTTCCTCTGAGCCATCCCATTTTCCTCAGCAGGGCTTGCAAGAGGGCCCTCTTATGGTGGCTCCAATCTCCGAACCTCCAGGAAGGACGCCCCTTTTCTATGGCCCCTCCCCTAGCCACGGTGACCATGGACGCCTCCCGCCTCGGGTGGGGGGGCATTGTTCGGGCAGGACAGTCCAAGGCACGTGGGACCCCACGGAGACCTCTCTGTATATCCATGTCCTAGAGATGAGGGCAGTGCTGTTAGCGTTGCAAGCACTTCAGCACCTTCTTCCTGTAGGAACTGTTGCGATTCAGTCAGACAATATGTCTGTTGTCTGGTACATCAACAAACAGGGGGGATCCAGGTCCTACCTACTCTGTCGAGAGGCCATGAGGGTGTGGGAATGGGCGATCTCCACCAACCGCTTTCTTATAGCAACACACATTCCGGGGTGGTCCAACATCCTAGCGGACAGACTAAGTCGCACCATCCTGTTACCACACGAGTGGTCTCTGAATCCCGAGATAGCGAATCAGATTTTCACCGAATGGGGTCAACCCTGTTGCGATCTCTTTGCTTCTCCCTCGAACACAAAATGTTACGACTGCTTCGCTCTCATTTCCCCCCTCCGTGGAACCTCCGAGAGACGCTCTGGTGCATGCTTGGCCTCCCGGTCTACTTTATGCTTACCCTCCTCTTCCTCTGATGCTGAAGTTTCTGCAGAAAGCCAGCCGGTTGGGGAGCAGGATAATCCTCATTGCCCCATTCTGGCCTCGTCAACCCTGGTTCCCTTACCTTTGGTCTCATCTGGTGAATCCCCCTTGAATTCTGGATCCCCATCCGGATCTAATATCCCACCCCCTAGATCTCCCAGTCCCGAATCTGGACAGTCTCAAGCTCACAGCTTGGCTGCTCCAGTTCCACTTGTAGCTAGGACACCTGGTATCTCTTCCCCAGTTAAAACTATTCTAGTAGCAGCGCACAAGCCTTCTACTAGAAAGGTCTATAGTAGCAAATGGAAACGTTTCTCCATTTGTGCGGAAAGTCGAAATTTGGATCCTTTCACAGCTCCTTTGCCAGCGGTATTAGACTTCCTGTCAGGGCTGTTTCATCAGGGGGCTAGCTCCTCCACAGTCAAGGTTCAACTAGCAGCTATCTCTCATCACGTGAGAAATGAACTGGGCCCTTTGATCACCACGAAATTGTGTAAGACCTTTTTGAAGGGCACCTTTCTGCTCAGACCTCCAGTGAAGGATGTAGTCCCTCCTTGGGATTTAACGCTGGTGCTTCAGGCCTTAGGAGCTCCCCCGTTTGAGTCCCCAGAAAAGAAGGCACCTTAAATTCTTGTCATGGAAAACGGCCTTTCTTGTCGCTATCACCTCGGCTCGAAAGGTCTCTGAACTACAGGCCCTCTGTGTAAAACCCCCATGTTTGACTTTTCACAAGGATAGAGTTTACCTCAGGACCAATCCCTCCTTTCTTCCCAAGATTGCCTCTGAATCAAATATTAACCAGTCCATCAACCTACTAGTCTTCTTCCCTAATTACCAAAGCAAAGGGGAATATAAATTACACTCACTGGATGTGCATCGACAACTTCGCTTCTACATCCACAGGACATCTGGTCATAGGCAATCTGACCAGTTGTTCGTCTCCTTTGCCAAATTTAACTTGGGTAAATCTGTGTCTAATGTCACGCTGTCTAGATGGATCTCGCAGTGTATCCTTTTAACATATGAAAGTTCTAGCAGGCCAGCACCTCAGGGAGTCCATGCCCACTCTACTCGGTCTATGTCTACCTCTGCAGCTTTTAGAGCTAGAGTCTCTTTGGATGATATTTGTTCAGCAGCCACTTGGGCCTCATCTCATACCTTTATCAGTCACTATAAATTGGACATCATCTCCAGAGGGAGAGCATCCTTTGGCTCTGCACTGCTCCGAAACATCCTTCCATGAAGGCCACCCGAGGTTCAGGTAGCTGGGGACTCTGTCCCATAGGTTGCTGCACAAATGAAGTTAACTACTTCAGATTAAGAAGTTATGTACTCACCATAACGTTCCATCTGAGTAGGTAAACTTCATTTGTCAGCAACCGTCCCTCCCTCCTGCCCCCCTCACTTATGAATGTTTTCATACTCAGGTCCATGGGTGTTGCCCACTTATCTTGAAAGTATTAGTCTTCGGGCAGTATCTGCTTTTGGGCAAACTTGATCTGAGGTCAGTCGGGGTTGGCAGGGGATTATGGGTAGGGGAGGAGCTTGGAGCTCGGATCTAAAGCTGTTGAAAACTGCCTGCTCGGATCCGAGGTCTGATCCGAATCACATATGTTGCTGACAAATGAAGTTTACCTACTCAGATGGAACGTTATGGTGAGTACATAACTTCTTATTCTTTCAAAAATCCTTTACCAACAGACAAGGAAAGCAGATCCTTTGACATGTTTGAAAAGACATTCTGCACATCTGCTACTCTTGTCATGAGGGCTTTGAGCTGCCAGTTTCATATGAAGTACCCTGGAAACTGTTCTGGACAAGATGAAACAAAAACTGATGGGGATTGTAAATATGGCCATCTTAAAGGAATTAATGGATCTGTTCAGCTCCTGCTGTCAGGTGGCTAAGTACTCGCTGCACTATGGCTGTGATGCCTTGAAAGCCTCCAGGAGGGCAGCAGCCAAAGGATCCATCATTAGAAGACTTACCTGGTTGGAGGAGCAAACCTTTTCTGAAATGGCATATGCAGTCTCATGGACGCCCCCTTAGACAAAGACTTTCTTTTTGGTCATAAGGCTGAGGCTGTCTTTAATGGAGGGTAAGGCCAAGTCCATGCATACTGTCAAGGATTGCAAGTCCTACCTCCTCGTTTCAGCTGAAATTATCTTACCAAGCACTAGTCCTTTCCAACCCCCCCAGTCTAAGACTAGGCAAGGGAGATCTTGTAGGGAAAGTAGCCAGTAACACACCAGCACCCTAGACAGTGGCAAACAGACCCCAATAGGCCTATGGGATCCTGTCCCCAGGGGTCTAGCAGGGAGCAATCATGACTTGTATGGCATTCCCCATCCCCTCTTCCTCATTCAAACCCCAGGCTGGGGAGCAGACTGTGTATTCCACAAGAACTGGACTCTCTTCTCCTGGGATATATAGGTTTTAAACATCATTCATTGAGGTTACGAACTCAAGTTCACAAAACCCTTGATTCACGCAGACTTTCAGATGTTCTTCCAAACCAAAAGGCACAGGCCTTAACCCAAATAGAGCTTCTGTGTGCTCAAGGCTTTGTGGATCCTGTGCCAAATTCTCTACAGGGAAAAGGTTTTAACTCCAGATTTTTTCTAGTCCCCAGAAAAGAAGGCACCTGGAGGCCATTTCTAGACCTGCTAAGTCCCAACCAATTGTTACAGTTCCCAGAATTCAAAATGCTAACTCCACAAAAACTTTTTTCCATGATTTCCTCACCACCTTCATGGTAACCTTAGGTCTAAAAGATGCATACCTCCACAATCCTAATACAGAAATCACACAGGAGGTTCTTGCACATCATAGCAGGTATGAGGCATTCTCAGTTCTGTGCTCTGCCCTTTGCCTTGTCTGATGCAACCAGTGTTTTCACAAAATGCCTAGCCCAAATGATAGCCTTCTGCAGGACAAAGGGAGTTCAGATTTACCCTTGGACAATTGCCCCATTCAGACAACAAGCCTAGAAAAACTCGAAGCAAACCTACTTTATACTCAAATCATGTTAACCTCATTGGGGTTCACCATCAGTACCCAAAATCTCAAACCCGGCAAACAGGATTGCATTACTAGAATCTTTACTGAACTCCGCTTTTCAGAAGGCCATCCTCACTCCACAGAATGTTACATTCCTAATCCTGTACTTCAAAATGTTCTTGGTCAGGAAATGCCTCACAGCCCAGGCATTTCAGGGCCGTTGGATGCACGGCCTGTTGCATTCTCATGATTCCACTGGCCAGACTACATATAAGAAAACTGCAGTGGTACCTCAAAAAAAGTGTGGAGCCAATATTCTCAGTCTCTCGCCTTCAGAATAAAACTGCTTCTTTGCTTAAGGAAAGAGTTTGCATCATAGGTCCAAGCCTTCTTCCTTCAGGTGCATCCTTCAGGGCCAAACTGTGACAACAGATGCATCAGAGAGAGCTTGGGGAGCCCACTCCTACAACAGCTTCCAGACTCAAGGTAGATTAAAACAATGAGTGAAAAGGTCACATAGAATAAACAATCTATAAAAACTAAATGAAAACTCTAACCAAGCTATAATTTCCACTGAGTAACCTCTCAAACCTCCTGTATTACAGGCACATGGAATATATGCAAATGACCCTTATGAACATCAGGTGTTTCTAATGATTAGTCAAACAGTCCACTTGTGCTGTGCTGATGAGGCCATAACAAGGCCAAAACATGCATGTCCACAGCTAGTGGGGTTTGGATTTATTGGCCTGAATTTGTCCATTAAAATTACTTAAGTCATAGGCATTCAAAATCGCCATGTAGCTGAAACACCTGATTGTTCATAAGGGTCATTTGCATATATCTAATCTGTCTATAATACAGGAGGTTTGAGAGGTGACTCAGTGGAAATTCTAGCTTGGCTAGAGTTTTCATTTAGTTTTTACTGATTTTTCTGTGTGACCTTTTCACTCATTGTTTTAGTTTCTTGGGATATTTTGCAGACACCCTAGGACATCAGCTGGGTATAACAACCATGTGTTTCTAGTGCTTAGTCAAACATTCCACTTGTACTGTGCTGATGAGGCCATAAGACCAAAACATGCATGTGCACAGCTAGAGAGGTTTGGCTTTATTGGCCTGAATTTGTCCATTAAAATGACTTAAGTCATGGGCATTCAGAATCGCCATATAGCTGAAACACCTGATGATCATAAGGGTCAATTTGCACCATGTGCCTCTAACACAGGAGGTTTGAGAAGTCACTCAGTGGAAATTCTAGCTTAGCTAGAGTTTTCATTTAGTTTTTACAGACTCAAGGTAGATGGGACTCCAAGTTCAAAAACAAACACATCAACCAACCTAAAAGAACTAATGGCAGTCCAAAAAAGCCTGATTGCTTTCAAAAGGAAATGGAAACAGTGAGTCGTCCTAGTGAGGGCAGACAGTACCACAGTTGTGATACATCAGCAAGGGGGGACCCACTCGCACCACCTTTGCAATATAGCCATAGACCTTTAGGAAACAGCAAACTCCCTAGGGCTGCATGTATCCACCTTTTCAACCTCCTCTATTTTTTACATCCCCTCATGAAACAGTTCCTGAGAGTTTTTTTCCACATTAAGCTTCACAGAAAACCTCTCTGTTCCCTCCTGGCAAATCAGTTTCATTCTGCAGAAGTTCATCTTTCAAACCAGCGGCTTCTGCTGATATCAAATTCCTTATCTGGAAGATGGCCTTCCTACTTGCCATTACCTCAGCTAGAAGGGTTTGGAGCTTCAGGTCCTTGTGTGTGGAACCTTTCATCATTTTCCACCCAGGGTATCTGTCAGGTCCAACCCTTTCCTGTATGCCCAAGGTGGTGACCGAGACTTCTTTAAATCAGACCATACACTTGCCTACATTCTTTCCTAACCCTCAACAAGGGAGAAAGGATCTTTCATTTTTTTAGATGTGCATAGGCAACTGCGTTACTACTTAGAACCAAGAATATAAGGAAGTCAGACCAACTTTTTGTGGCCCTTGCCAGTATCTCTGAGGGGAGACGGGTTTCCAAATGGATCTCCCACTGTATCTCTTTGCTACAGCCATCATTGTAAGCTTCCTGATGCTGTGGGGACACATTCCATTAGAGATACTGCTGTCTCTACCTCCTTTCTTAAAGTGGTGGCCACTAAAGACATTTTGAAAGCAGCTACTTGGTCCTCTGTAGATACCTTCACCAAAAATTACCATCTTCCTACTTTTCCGGGTCTAGAGCAGGGTTTGCCACTGTCATTTGCAGGGCATCCTTGCCCCTCTCTATTCCATCCGTCCTCCTCTCAGCTTTGGGAATGATCCCACAAGTCAGGACTGCAGCAGTGAAACATGAAGAGCATAGTTCAGTTTTGTGCACTTCACAAATGTTGGTGTTAGTGTATTCACTGTTGCAGTATTCTTTCCCTCCCTCCTGCCTTCCCTATGGCCTACAGTATAGGCTAGGACATTCACCTTCTCAGTCCGGGTGGCCCCCTTCCTCCTCACGTATTCTGGAATCCAGGGTCCCAAACCCCTTGCCCCAAGGACATACTGGGAGGCAAGAAAGTACTGAGATCATGCTGCTGGCCAACTCCCTTTATACCCAAACATAGTGACATTGGATAAGGGTGTCTACTGGCTTCAGGAGTAGGGAAAAATATTCCATTGTTTTGGCCGGCCAAGGCCTTCCATGGCTGAAAATCCCACAAGTCAGGACTGCAACAGAGAATGCACTTAACATCTGCATTTATATTAAGTGTACACAACTGTACTTTTTTTCCTAAGGTATTTACATTTTTTATGTCTGCATGTATTTGCCTGCAGCTGACATTGCAAAGTATTTCATTTTCTTCTGTGAAAAAAATGGTTGTAGCACATGCTTGAAGGCTGCTTTATTCAGAAGTAAACTCAAAACTAGTGTCTGGAGTTGTAATGTTTGAGAAAAGTCTAGGCATGTGCTATAAAAGGAGAGTGTAATGCATCATTTTACAATTTTAATTCTGTTAATACCAACACAGAAAATCCTGAGCATTAAATCTTGAAGTACTGCACATTTTGAATGTGCACAGCTCATGTAAAGATCTGCATTGTATAATATGGCTTTGTAGGAAGTTTGATACAAGGTAAGTTGTTAGGTGATCATGTGTGTGTGAGAAAATGAACAGCCTGGCAAATTTTAGACAGCGTAGTAACATGTTTTCCAGAACAAGCTGAAGTGTACTGTTTTACGTCTACTCTCCAACCCACCCCCAAATGCAATATTCTAATTTTCCATCAAAGTCCAGCATTAATCCTGCTCCAGGGTGGTACTTTCTCTTGGAAAACGTAGTACTGCATTGTGGGAAGGTATAGCTTCCCATATGAGAATTTGTCCTCCTGCAAAAGGCATTATTTTCTTCCACGGTTTTGTGCAGTACTGCAAAAATTAACAGTAACTACTGCACTGGTGAAATATTCCCTCTCCACACTGTATCACTGTTTAGAGGGCCAACACTCCACACATTGCATGCTGAAATAACAAGTTGTTACATTCCTTAATGTCACATCTTTATTTAGCTACAAACATTTTGACTTTTAAGTTAGACTTGCAGTTTGCTGTTACTGTTTAAATGTGTAGTTAAGTTTTTTTAGGAATGCTGAGTTTTATCAGTGGAATGTTTATTTTTGAGATAGTCATGGCTCATGCTTGGAATAACTTTAAGATTATAGAAAATACAAGGTAAATGAGTCTTCAGAACATTTATGCTTTGCCATTACCCACCTCTAGACTGTACCTCCTTTTTTAAGGAGGGCTAGGACAGTCAACCCACAAAAAAATTTGGGAATACCCATCCAATCATCCAGTTCCTGTTTGACAGAAGGTAATGCATCACACTGCTTCATTTGCAGTGGAGGTGTATTCCAGAGGTGGGAAAGGAGCTCTATAATAAACCTGTCTCTACCATGGTTCTGACAGTTGTAAGGTTGTGACTTGTGGTGATATGAGAGAGTCAGGAACACTAGGTCCCTAATGGCGTGGAAAGCCAAGGCATAAATCTCCTCTCAGGAGTCTTATGCATAATAACAGGACAGTGCTTCCAGTCTTTTCTGGCAGCTTAGGTGTTTAAGTCTGTGGTGATCTTGGTTAGGAACTTCTGGATCGTTCTAGTTTGATAGTCTGCCGAGGTGCATCTCAAAAGTAGCTTTCTATTTGGTAATATGCCTAATCAGTGCTGAATGCAAGGAGACCATGACCTTTTTAGATACAAATGCTGTTCATTTGGCAGTTAACTGAGATGAGTTAAAGGACTTTGACTACTTTTACGTGATGGTGAAAGGAGAGGAAGTATTCCATTCATGTTCAAGGTCTCCAACATTCTCATTTTGGACTGGAGTGGTTATGTTGCAAGTTAGAGTAGGCTGTCTACCAAATTTGACAGTATTGCACTTTTTAGCATTTAAGTTGAGTCCACTATTAGTACACCAGCTATTTACCAAAAGTCTAAGTCCATGCTGAAGAGCAATGGGCATCAGTGAGAGATGTGACAGTTTACAGTAATCTGTAGATTTAGCCAGAGGTCTTGGTTCATGGTCTTTGAGATCAAAAGAATAAATGCTTAAAAGCAGATGTTCCATCACTGATTTGATATTCTAGTTTCAGGTCAGTTGTAATGTTCCATTGCTTTGCAAGTAAGACTTATCAGGCTGATGGGCCTGCAGTTCCTGAGGTCAGTGGCAGGGCCTCCCTTCTAGAGTGGCATCACCACTGTCACGCACCAATCCTTGTTGCTAAATCCAGCAGCTAAACAATTTAAGGGTTGAATCTGCCAGGGCTTGTTTGGTACTGTTATACAACCTGGTATATTCTGTGGTGCCACAGAGAAGGTATGTTTATTCTTGGAGAGCACTTTCAGTGCATATTCTTTTAGTGATGATGGGGAGTCTGAAAGATTTAGAAATAAGTGAGATAGTTGTCCTGGGGTAAAAGTTGCACTTAATTTGCTAGCATGCTGGCAATGTGTACTCGATCAGAGTTGGTGGTGCCAATGTGAATATCATCTTTAAATTTTTTTGTTTTATGATATCCTTTGTGTGAGGTTTTTAGTCTATTGAATAAAGGGTACTTGCGTATTATCGCAACCACGTTGCAAATGGCAGGTAATGGGAAGTTGTTGAATCAAGAAAGTATGCAGGTTGTGGAATCCAAACAAGAAAGAGGAACTGCTTACAAGGAGGACATAGGTATTTGTAGAAGTGATAGGCATAAATACTTAAAAGAAGTGAAAAACTTTGTTCGTGCACCTCAGACCCTGAATGCCATCATGTGTGTGATAAAAGACAGTGATCGAAGGCAGGTTGCGGCTCGTTTCTATTCTTAGTTGCTGTTAACACAGACTGTGTTTTATATATTTCATAGTACACAAGTGGTATTGTGTGGGTACTGTATATTTTACAAGTTTAACTTTTGCTGTGGGGGTGAGGTGGCAATTTAATGTCAGCTGCTGGAGTATATGCTTAGGAAGACAATCACATTTGAAGAGAGTGTCAGGCGGAAAGCTGGGTGTAGACAGTGTATACCTCACGACCTTTTCTGTTTCCGTGATTGAACTGCACTTTGTTATAGTACGCTGGAAGGAGAAATAATTGAAAAAAGGGCTTGCAATTGTACCGTGTTGGTCATCTTTACAAATATATAGATTGCGTGGCTCGTGTTTCATTGTAGTAGGGCCCCGATTGTAGTAGAAGGAGCAGTCATATTTCTGGATAGGTGTGTTCATTTGCTCCCCATTCTCCTCCCATTCCCCCATTCAGTTTATTAGGAGAAAGAGAGTAGTAAAGGTTACTGAACTCCCAACTTCTAAAAGTGTACAGTCAGTAAAGTCATTCCCTCAACATAACATACTGATCCTGTGTTGTTTTGGAGGAGCTTTCAGTATTTGCGTACTATCACCAGCCTCAGAAAGGAATTTGAAATGTATTCCTCTTCCTAACTTGATTACCCAGTGTCAGACATACCTAGTTAGTAGGTTATCCACCCCTGCAAAAAGACGATAACTCATTTGTCCATACTTTGAAGAAATAGGACACTTTGGGAATGTGGTTGCGATAGTACGCAAGTACCAAATTAAGATCTTGTGCCCAAGTGATTAAAGTAGAAATTTTGTTTTTCCACAGTGGGTTACCACATGCATCATCTTGCATGCTGTGACAACCTGTGGAAAAATAAAATTGCATTGTAAAAGATTTAGGTAAAAACTTGCTTTTAATTTTTCCATGAAATGCAGAAGAGTGAAGAATGTGCTTCATGATGGACTTTGTGTCAGCTCAGAGTACTTCATTTTTGGGGCAGATGCTAATTTTTTTTTCATCCTTTTGTTGGGCGTGTTAATCCCACTAGGCTTGTCTGTCTTCCAGGGAGACTCGTAGTGGTATTAATACTGCTAGGGGGAAAATTGGCCAGGGCATTTGGAACTTCCCCTAATCTATTCAATAGGTGTTGTGGGCTCTTTAACGTCCACTTAAGCTTCTACTGACTCAGACAGATGAGAGCTCTGTTTAACGTCTCATCCAAAGAATTAGGATTAATTGGAGTGGCTAAAGAATGTCAGAAAAAAAGTGATTTTTTTTTTTTAACCAAACTATAAACAGGTTTGCAGTTTATTTGCATGTTTTAATTCTGATTAGAGCTGCTTGCCTCATCAAGTGATGCAGATGTATTCTGCTAATTTACTAAATGCAGGACATCACTGAGTATAATGTCACCTTTGGTATGTACTTGTCCAAACAGTTGTCATCTTGAAAGCTCACAGTTCTCTCACAAAGAAAATAAAGGGTCTAAATCTCGTTTATACTTCACTGACCATCTCAGAGCCCTGTTGGTCTCTGCATCTTACAGGCTGCTTGAGAGGAGGTCTCTGCCTTGCATACAGTTTATTTATTTTATTTTACATTTGTTGACCGGGCTAGTCTAGCTGGAGACATGTCCATTTTCAGTAGAGACCCGTGGAGAAAAGCTCCAAGAAATCGTTCAGAGTTTATACAAAGTTAAAATAGAAGTTATACAGATATTGAAAGAACAGAATTATCACAAAAATGTTTGTTTTTTATACAAATAGAACAAATTAGAATTATCATGGTCATTTTGTAAGGTACAGAGATATAGTATGCATATATGTTATATGCAATAATGTAGTTTATTGATACATAAAAGGTAGTTACTATAGGATGGGGTGAGATAAGTGAATAGGAGAAGTTTGTCAGAGCCTCAAGTTACCTCATCCTTTCAGACCTGCTGCACATCCAGAATTCCAGTGGGAGCTTGAACACCCATTCATGAGTTCTTAATCTCTTCTGCAACATTAGTACGTGTTGGAGGAATGACTATGAAACAGACTATACTACTACTCTGGAGTTCTTTCTCTCTTCTGCTAAGGCAGTATGTCTTTCAGTCTTTCCAAGCATAATCTGGATGAGTGGATAGGAAATAGCAAATTCAGCCCTGCTGTAGCAGCTTTGTATAACTTGTAAATGTCTGGGCAGTGGGCTGTTCATACTCAAAACATAGTTATGGATTATTTTTGTTTGTAATACAAGGGCTGTAAACTTCTTGTGAATGCATGACTAGCTTCAAAAGATCCTCGTGGATCATTAGCCTAGTAAGTATCTTTAGTTCTATGAAGTTATGAATTATTTTGCCCCTTCATGCCAACGAGGGACAGAAATTCAGTGTCTCTGTCCCAGGCAGGTTTGTTTCCCTTTATTTCGGCCTCAGTTTTTAGTGAAAACTCTCCTCCGACACTACAGAGATTTATTGCACACCCTTCCATGAAGCCTCACCCATACTTGCATTCCCTGAAACTAACTGCATAGTTTCTCTAGTTCCCCTAATGTCTGTGAACCTGTCTTTCCCAGCATAAGTGGTCAAGACCCTTGTATCACCACAGAAAACAGCCATGGGAAGAAAAACTACTATAGTAAGTGGCTATTTCCAGCCCTCTTCCTCATGCCTTACCCCATCGTCCTTTAAAGGGAGTTGGAGGGTGCTTAACCGCTTTTGTTCAAAAGTGACAATTTCAGCAAGGACTGGTAGGACTTGAACTTTCTACATTAGGACTACATTAGATTTTAAAGAAACTCCCAAGTTGTAGAGGCATTCCCCCTGTTCCTAAAGGCCAGTTGTATTTATTTTTTTCTCTGCTGACAATTTGCTGAAGGAAGATGATTAAGAGAGTACCTTCCAGGATGGGAAAACGTGGGCTACTACTCCAGACTGTTCCTTGTACTAAGAAACAAGTACACATGAAGACCCATATTAGACTTGTATAAACAAATTTCTCATCATTCCAAAGGTAAAAATATTGACTTCCCAAGCTTTTATTCCCATAAGCTTCTTCCAGTCACATTAACGGTAAAAGATGCTTACCTTTGTCTCCATTGTCCATGGCCTCAGGAAGTTCTTCAGGTTTACGGCAGAGGTTGGGGAGGAGCACTGCCAGTTCACTATGTAACCCTTTGACTTGTCTGCTGCACTAAGAATCTTCATTAAATGCTTTTTTCCAGTTTAGTACAAAAATCATTCACATCTACCCTTACCTTGATAGCCATTTCATTCAAGCAGATCCATTGGAGGGGATATACAAAGTTTTGAACTTCACACGGAATTGCTTCAGAGACCTGGGTCTTTAGTTGGGTATAAATAAGTACAACTTCACTCCCACAAAAAGCCTGGTTATCTTAGGGGAGCATCTAGATGCAAACCTTCAGAAAGTCTTCCTCCCAGTGGACAAGTTTTCTTCTCTGACCTTAATCTTTCAGAATAGGAAGAGAAGCAGCTGGTAAACCAGTGACAGTGTTAGGGAGCCTGAGTGTTTCCCTAGGTCCATTGTCACTGAGATCAATATCAGAGAAGTGCTTTTGCAGCCATAATCCATAAGTCTATTTCAGCAGAAGCTGCTGGCATGATCTGTCTGAATGCTACCACTTCAGCTGCTTAAGATGTGTTCCCAGACCAAAACTGCTGTAGTAGTTCGGAGTTCTGTTTGAGGACCCCTGTAGCCAACATTTGCTTTCTGCTTAGGAAAGGGGGATGTCCATTCACTGCTGGTTCAGTTGGAAGTTCCCAGAGGTTGGATTGAGGTTCTCTGTCCACCCATGTACTGAGCCCTCTGCAGTAGCCCACATTGAAAAACTGTGTCCAGAAGCACTGAAGGTGTGAAGCTGAAGTCTTTTAGCCTGACATCCTAGACCATGCATATCCTCATCCCAGCCAACAACTAAGGCCTTATTCAAATACTTAAGCAAGCTTAGGACTTTTGAGCTTTATTAAAGCCAAGTGGAGACAGCACTGGAAACCCAAGTGGTGTTGGGGTTCCACCTAAAAGAGAGGTTGATATCCCTTGGAGTATTCAAAAGCTGTTCTGTGTGGGATAAATACTCCATCTTTATCCTTTTTTATGATTTAGACACTAAGAGCACAGTTACCACCAGAGGCTCTCTCATTTCGAGACTTTCTTCGTAGTGTGAAGACAGAATTCCAGTGGTATGTCCAGGAGTACTTTGAATTCATCGGTGCAACATTGCAGCCAAACTCCCTTTTCCTTGCTCCGAGGAAACCTAACTGGTTTTGTAGGTTTCATGATTACCACAAGTTTCTTTACAGAAACATTATGGCTAGTCCTGCAGTGGTGCCCTTGTATTCTAGTTGGAGACTCCCTGCATCTCTTCTTGGGAACCCTATTCATAGTGAGGAAATTAATTCTCAACTGCTTTGGGAATGAATGCTACACATCCATTAACCTGCATTTCTGGGCCCTGAACTGCCAGAGCCACAAGTTCCAGGAGGCCTTCCTGGACAAGTTGAAGGATAAGGCAGAGAGAATTGGTACTAGTGACCTGAGACAAGCAATAACATGACTCTTGCAAACAGTCTTCCCAGGTGACCAAACCTTCCAGAAATCACTGATGCACTGGATACAGCATGCAAGACAAGCAGCTTACATGGTCTGTGATTTGGGCTCACATGGTCAGTGAGTTGGAGACATGCCTGGTTGAGGGCACAGCCCATGCTAGATAATGTGAAGTTGGAACTTCCAAGTTTCTTCTCCCTCTTTGTTTTAGCCTTTGCTCTGTTGCATGAATACAGGGAAATTTTCTTACCAATTCAAACCGCACTCCTAGCTGACAAGTCTCCTCTCTGTCTTCAGGCTGCTGGCTAAGAGGTGGTCTGATGATCCACACTTGTACGTCTGTCTATATACCCCAGTACATATGGGCTGAGGTCATGTATTTGGATGTATGACCTAGCGAAGGTAATGCTTGGGTACCTCAGCCAAATGTCAGCGGTGACAAACCATATGTCAGGAATACTGCAACTCTAATCAGCAGAACATCTACTGCTGTGGTAAGTTCTTACACAGTTGTACTTTATACCCACCACAATGTTAATTCCAGACAGGGTCAAAGCTCATTCTACCAGGGCCTTTGCTTTATCTGTGGCTTTTTGGAAATGGTTGGATTCTAGAGGTATTCTAGTAGTAGCAATTTGGTTCTCTGTACATACATTTACAAAGCATTACAAACTGGTTCTCCAGATCTAGGGCAGTCTTTGCCACGGCAGTTCTCCAGGGGCTTCTGTATCCTCATATTTTCTCCTCCCAATCAGTTTAAACTGTGGTAGTCTACCCATGTAATTAAGGCCTACTGCAGCAGTGATCAGTATGAGTGTTCACTCCTCCAGATATTGCACTCTTGATTGTAGATCCAGTATTGTCTGTTCTCATGGTATTCAGCATATGGGTTGTCAGATCTGACCTCTGCACTGATTTTGACACTTCCACAGTTTCAGGGCTCTGACTCCTCCCCTACCCATAATTCGCTGAACTCCACCATAGTGTATCTGATCTCATTTACCTCCTGAAGACTTCAGACATATTTTGAGGGCCTTCATACCATATCCTTTATAAAAGGTTGTTGTTCTGGTCTCCTCCTCTTACAGAGAGCATTTTCTCTGTAATTTAATGCGATAAGCACAAAGGTTTTTTCTGCTGTGTATTTAGTAGGTAGATAGTTTAACTAGGTAAGTAGTTTACAGTAAACTCTCATTTAACCGGCATCCATGGGGATTGGTAGGTGCCAGATAACTGTAGTTTCTGGTTGCGTGAGAGTTGCTATTAAAAATAGGCCTGACTAATACTGTACCCTATACTATTTGTTTGGTTTGACTTGTTCTCAGGTTGGGGAGAGAGGGAATTTATTCTTATCTTCCTTTTTAAAACTCTAAAAAAGTAAGGTGTGTTTCTGTGGGGGGGGGTTTAACAGTGCAACACATGAAAATTGTGCTGTATTTCTTAAATTATTTTTAACTGTTGCTTGAGTTCCGGTTAACTGAGAGTTTACTGTATGTAAGAGCTGGTAGTTGTATAGTAGTAGAGTAGTAGCTTTCTTGTCTTTTTGTAGTTTGTAGGACAAGGGCAGTTACTGTGCTCTGATACCGTCACAGAGTCAATAACTGAAGGATGCTCTGGTCCCTTTTTGGCCCCTCTGTTTACTTTATGGCCCCCCATTACCACTCATGAACAGATTCATTCAGAAAGCCAGACAGACAGTGGAAGACCAAAGTAATTCTCATTGCCCCATTCTGGCCCCAACAAACATGGTTCACTTCTGTGGCCTCTACTAGTTCATCTCTCTCAGATGCTGAATCAGTATGCAGAGCCATTTCACCAGAGATGCCAGGCTTCCTAGTACAGTTGTTGAGATTATATCTGCTTTTCAGAGACCTGCTACAGAAAAGATACATCACTGCAAATGGAAAATATTTTCTATTTGGGCCATGTCCAAGGGTTTTAATCTGTTTTCAACCCCATTTTGCCCAACTTGTAATTCTTGTCTGAATTCTTTAATGACGATGCTAGTTATTCCACCATCAAAGTTCAAATGGCAGCAATTTTGAGTTTTCATATTGGTCACAGTGGCACTTCTGTTGTTTCCTTGAAGATCTCAAGAGACTTCTTGAAAGCGATATTTCTTTTACATCCTCCCATTAAAGGTCCGGGTCTCTGGGATATTACTGTCATGCTCCAAGCTCTGACACAACCCCCCATTTGAAACTGTGGCTACAGTGGACACCAAATATATAACTTGAAAAACAGTTTCCTTAGTGGCGGTCACTTCAGCCAGACGGATATCGGAATTACAGGCACTTTCATGTAAACCTCCTTGTTTGGTTTTCCGTAAGGACAAGGTTTCTGTCAGAACTAATGTATCTTTCCTTCCAAAGGTGGCATTCAAGACAAACGTGAATCATTCTATACATTTGCCGGTATTTTTACTCAGATTCTTACACAGAGGGGAATATACTTTGCACATGCTAGGTCATTCTCAACTCCCTTTTTCCCATTTTCTTCATGGGGTGGGGTCTCATGCCAGCTGTCACCATCTCTCTCTAGGCAGTGTTACTCTCCTGCTTTTCTTCGATGGTCATTCCTGGACTGTCACAGGTCTTTTGTCACAATTTATGCACCTCTTTTCTGGATGTCCTTGTTTCCTCTTGTCTTCTTCCTGTCTGCCCTAGATTATCTTCTCTTCTGCACATGTGTCCGAACCACCGTAATGTGCTCTCTTTGCCTTTTCTGTAATTGGAGCTGCTTTGGCTTCTGCTCTTATGTCCTTCTTTCTTCATCTGTCACACAGTGTACATACTACCACCTCTCTCATGCACTTCATCTCCATCTTCTTTGCCTTCCTCAACTGCTCTGCCTTTACTGCCAAGGTTTCTGTGCCATACAGTAGTACTGGTCACACTGCTGTTTTGTACACTTTACTTTTCTGTGTCTTTGTTGTTGTTCTGACGTATACTACACCTGACACTGTGCCATTTGACTGCAAGCCCCTTTTATTCTAGCTTTGACCTCCTCATTCAAGCTTCCTTTCTCTTCAACAAGCCCTCCCAGATACTTGAAGTTGTTAACCTGTTCCATTGTTTTCTCTTCTTTCTCAATTATCCGCTTTTTCTGAACTCCACTGTTTGCTGCCATTACAGCTATCTTAATTGTACTCGGTTTCATCCCCTATGCCTTCAGTTTTGCATTCCATTCCCCTATCCTTTGCAGACGTTTTTGCTCAGTCTGCCTGTAATGCCACATTGTCTGCGTACAACAAATTTGTTAACCTGTTCCCTTCAACCTGTTTACTAATGTAGTCCATCACCAGAGTGAACAACAGTGAGCTCAAAGCCGAACCCTAGTGCACAATCACTCCTACTGGCAACCTGTCTGTGAGACTGAACATTGTTCGTATTTCAGTAATTGGGTCCTTGTACGTAGCCTGCACTAATTCTGCTAGTTTTTCTGGAACTTTGAACCACTGCAGAACTGTCAAAGTCAGCTTTCTTGGGACCTTGATATATGCTTTCTCCAAGTCTATT